>NW_003298843.1:161085-211021 GCF_000151645.1 Tuber melanosporum | reverse complement strand
GCCACTGATCCCGCAAACTACAACAAATTGTGTTAGAGAATAATAATTTAAATTCACAGATAACTTACCACCAAAAGGCCACAAATTCCAGAAAAGACTGCAGCCATGATCCATTTGATCTTCATAATCTGCTCATTCAGATTTTTAAAGTCGGTTTCCAGCGCTGTCATATTAGATGCAAGCGCATCTTTCAAATCTTTCAAGTTCTTGGCAAACTCCCCCTGTAAAGATTTGATATTGTTGGAAAACCGAGTCTCCTGATGGTTCCAAGCCTTCCAATGGGCTAACCCGGGTCAAAAAAGGGCAAACCCAACCCAGCCCAAGAAAGGAAAGCCCAGGTTAACCCAATGAACCCAGTGGGCTGGAGCAAAAAAGAAAAGGAATTAAATATATGTTAGCATTAGTATACAATTAGTATTAGAAAACAGAATGGACAATAGGAAATGTAGAAGGGTCTAGGAAGGGTTGAATGATTTTAGCTAGGTGAGTGCCAACTTCGTAGACATTCAGTTCTCATCTAAGTTGCTCAATTTCTCATCTTTGGAATGCTCAGAATCTCCGCGAGCTAATCAGGTTTCCGCCAAGCTTTTCACTATGCGCTCTTAATTGGAACACGGTTCTGCTTGGACCTTTCACCTAAATGCGAATAGTCACGGTCATATTCTTCATGAATTCCATGTGCTCAGATTCCAGTTTCCGTAGTGATCTTGACTTGAAGTATGATACCATGAAAATCAGAAATGGGAGACGGGGTATTCGCCGGGTTCGCTGGGTAACCCGGGCTTGGCACCTCCGAACCCGACCCAGCCCGGGCTTGCGCTAAGGTGAGCCCAACCCAACGTACCCAGCCCGGCCCAATGAAGGGCCCGGGCTAACCCAACGAACCCGCAACCCATTGGAAGGCTTGGATGGTTCATATGCATCGTGAACCTAATTTTTGCCACGGCGACATCCTATTGTATAATTAGTAGACTGCAATCTTTGAGTAATGAGTGTAGGGAAGTAACCTTGCGGAGATCGAAAACATCCCGTTCTAGTTGTACCGTTCAAGCATCTAACTGGCTAATTCGCTCCCACTACCACGCCCATAGTCAGCTTGATCTGTAGTAGTGAAAGGTTTTCTTACAAGGGGAGACATTGTAGAGGCTAGGTGATAGTGAACGGTGGTTCGATAATGGAGCGAATTCGTCAGTTGACGCAAATGTAAAGACATGGGAGTGGTAACAAAAGAGCGGGGCATGATGTAAGAGTAGGAATCGATTATCGGGCCGAAGGATGAGGAAGGTGAGCGAAGGAAGAAGAGAAGGTACATCTATACCGAGGTGAAAAACGGAGTGGAGGACGTTATGGAAGAAGAGAATTGAGGTATGATGAAGGAAAGATGGGAGACGGGGCAAGAAGGGGGAAGGGGGAAACAGATACACTAAGGTTAGGGACCCCAGTATAGGATGTCCGCAGCCAGGCCACGTATTGCAAAACTGGTGAAATCCAGTATCTAAGTATGAACTATAACGTACAAGTTTGTGTGGACTTGACACTTAATCTCCGCAACCAGTATTCTCAATTCCATTAACCTGCCCGGCTAAACCTCTTCTGGGCTAAGTTGTAGGTTATAGTTCATACGCGGATCCCGGATTTCAAGAGTTTTGAATTATCCGACCCTTGCTTTTTTTTTGAAATTCTTTGTCTTTCCTTAGGTTTCGTACAGGGATTCCGAGAGTAAGGTTCCAAGAAGTTTCTCTCGCTGCTCTGCGAATTGTACAGTAGTCCAAAGGTTTACTTAAATACGCTCACCCAACCGAAAGCAAAGCTGGAGTGCAGCCCCGTTACCGATAGCGGTCACCCTGCAATCCAAGGTTAGCTTTTTTTCCCAGAAGGTCTCGCGCCGGCGCAAGATAAGTGATAATATGGGCCCTGCATACTCAAGTATGATACCTCAAAAGCGCTATCTGCATTCCAGGCATTAATCCAACCCGGGAAATAGATGGAGGCCGACAAGGCAAGCATTCCAGGGTTGGTTACGCGGGCTGAGCGCACAAAGCTGTTGGACGGAAGTGTTTCTTGGCTGCTCACCACACATTTCCCCTATGGCAACAACTTCAATGTTTGACTACTGGTTAGCCCTCCACATCAAACACCATATGCGACAACATCTGCAACGATACCTGCGATGACTCCATATTAGGGTGTTACCCCTATCATATGGAAATACAGAATGTCCTCGGCTAGAGTATACCCTCGGTCGAATTCACTTATCCTCGGCCGAAGCGGTACAATGGGCAATAGTGAGACTGAATGTGATAGAGAACACGGCATATGCTGGAAGTATGTGGAAGCAGATCAGTATGATCTCGAGAAGGATAAAAGGCAGCTTGTTTTCCCCTGTTAGTTGTTTTCATTCGTTATCCAATCTGTCTCTCTTTCCTCCGTTACTCGCATTTGGGTCATATTAGTCTTTCCCGTTTTTTTTTTTTATTCCCTATCATTGTTCTTTGTGAGAATATTTCTCCAGTTAGGATATTGAAATTCATCTTTACATCTTTGCCCTGCCTAAGTCCACATTGTCCAAATCGCTGCCGTAATCCTTGTTGTTTAAAAAAAGCAACGCTCGGTCGGGTGGTTGAAGAGGTTCGATGAGTCGCTCGTATCTGTTGCCTACAGGACGAGAGTGTATCGTACCTTATTTGTTTGGGGATTGTTTTCCAGGCTTGTCTCGTGGTGTCAGTTAGGCTCGGAGCGGGTGGCAGTCGCACGGTGATTAGATTTCGCAGCCTTTGTTATAATTAAATTTTTTGAGATATCCATAGATTTGTGATATCGTGGCAAAAGATTGTCCTGCATTTTTTTCTTGTCAAATAGTCTATGCCCTTCTTCTCGCCAATTTGTGCTTGTATGCTGGGGCAGTGGTGCCGGGAGCGGGTAGGGTAGCGTCTGTAGATCTACATGTGGGGAAGTGGAGAGGCGATTCCAGCAGCCCGGGGAAGGCTCGTGGGTTGAGCTTCGCCAGCAACTCCTTTTGATTACCCGCCTTTGGGTGTAAGGGTGAAGTGATCGGAAGGCACGTGATCTACTTTCCAATCACTTTTTTCCCCACATCATAGTGGAAACCTGATTGGCTGCTCCCAGATATCCCTTGGCAACCATTGGTCAATTTGGCGGTTTTCCAACCACCCCCTTCCACACCCTCCCACAATCCCTGAGATAGCGGTGTTGACTTTAATTCATCACAATTATCACCGCTACCCTAGGATCCTTCCTTCTAAGGCACGATTACCAACACAACATCCCCCCCCCCGGTCACCGTCAGTCAACGAGCTCACTATTTTCAGGTTCTCTAGCTCATTGAGAGCTCCCTCAAAATTCCGTACCTGACGTACGAATATCTTCTTAGGAAACAGATGCTAACTCGTCCTATAATTCCAGCAAGGGTCCCTCCATTCCCGCCCAACCCCTACACCGAAGTCTATCACGCCTCAAAGATCCAGAAAATCCTGATAAACGCCCCGGTCACTTGGGCTCATTTTCCCGAGGTGGATTTCCCTGGCGACTTTTTCTGCCTGCAAGCACTAAAGATTAACAGCAGGACTGCACTTCTATTACCCATGGCGAGGAGAAGAAAGGCCCACTAAATACACTTCAAAGTACTAGTTGGCTCTTGAGATTATGGCCCACCCACACTCTAAACAGCCAAGAGAAAGATCTCCGGGGGTGCTAAAATCTTTGGAAGGCCCCATTGCAGAACAGGACGAGCCAATTGTTACTGGCGAGCCACCTGATGGGGGGCTAACAGCTTGGCTTCAGGTCCTGGTGGTCCACATTACAATGTTTAACATTTTGTATGAGGCTATTCCCTACAGCTGATTTCAAGACTAACGTGCCTATAACTTAGGGGTAATATCAATGTAAGCTATCTTCAACTTGGTACACTCACATGACTTACACCCACAATCACATCTAGTGTTATCTTGAGTCTCGGAGCTATTATGCCGAAACCCTGGGATCATCGCCATCCGCAATATCCTGGGTTCGGTATGTGCACTCCTTCGGCTTGTTTGTGGGGATATCTACCGGTCGTGGACCCGATCCTAGTCACTTCCAATACCGCTACGCGACAGGCACGTTTCTACTCCTCCTTGGGATTTTTGCGGCACCTCTCTCGACGACCTATTGGCAATTGTTTCTCCCACAAGGCATTTGCGTTGGAATTGCGAACGGCTTGTTATCCTACAATACCTTCGGGCTAATTTCAACTTACTTCGACAAGAACGAAAGCTTCGCCGCTGGCCTAGCACTCGCTGGGTCTGCGCTTAGAAAAGCTGTACCACCGCTTGTGATTGAAAAACTTCTGCCAAGGATCGGGTTTGCGTGGGCGATTAGAGTTGTGGGGCTTATCGCCATAATTACCATGCTGGGTTCAAATTTGGTATTGAAGCCGAGGAAAGCTGGGAGGGAGGTCAAGCGGGCTTTGTTTTGAGAATCGTAGCATATCCTTTTGGCTAGTGTAATCACACTTGCCATGTGATGACTAGGCCAGGCTATCGCTGTTATTGCTTTTCTTCTTATTATTACGCTGTTACGTCTCATCATTCTTGTAGAGCCTTAGGATTATGAAGAGGAAAACACAAAGAATGGTCAGAGCTTGCTAGTCTGCCTAGGTTAGGTTAACATGATGGCTAGACATACCGGAATCATCCTCCTGAAGATTTGGGGGCATACTCTGGTTCTTTTATATTCGTTCTTATTCTCGAGACACCTGGCAAATCGACCAGCAGATCTCCTTCGATAACTTAATTACCATGAACTGTGTCTTCTCTTTCAGCCGCGTTATGCCGGGGTACTTTGCTGGCCGCCCACGCCTCGGCCAGACGAACTTTCTCGTACCGATGTCGTCCCTAGTGGGGACTTTATTCCTAGTGTGGATCCGCATAACCTCTTACGGTAGAATCATTTCCCGGGCCCGCGGCGGGTATCCAAAACCCTTTTCCATCAATCCTCGGAAGTCTGACAACAGACTTGGGCAAATTGGAACTAGAATGGGAATAGTTTTTCAAAATATTTAGTCTTGCAACACTAACTGGCACATCCATTGGAGGTGCATTGATCATGTCCCGGTCTTTGAAGTTTTGGAGTGCGCAAGTACCGATATTGGCTAGTTAGCTTTCAACACCGGTGTGATAGTGGAAATTTTGGTACGGGAATAGGAGGATCATCGTTAGGTTGTTTGTTTCGGTACAGTACAGTACGGGATTGCAATCCGCACAAGACAAGAATCCCTAAGCCCAATGGTCGCCAACGTACCGCAACAAACATCATAAGACTGTCAAGATTTATAAATTAAAAAGAGAGAACTGCGTGTCCATAATCGTACGACAATTTTTTAGGAGCATCCAGCCCACCCCGGCTGCGAATTATGTCCCCCTTTACAGCCAACAAAATCTTACCCCCCATCTTGGATGTCGCACTCTCAACCATCTCTTCAGCTGCCCCCAATGTTTCACCTTTTACCATCCCGTCATAGCGTAATGCTTTGAAAATAATCCACTCCACTGTCAGTCTTTGTGAGCAAGTAAATATCTGATAGAACCCGCGCACATTCAGTCCCAAGGAAGGTCCCGATGACTGAAACCCCAAACGCAATTACATACCCGTAAGAACCCGAATAATTGGACCTAGACGTTGGAGTTGCCTTTCTTGGTAAGGTGCAGTACTTTTTTTACTTTTTTCGTCTCAAGCAGGGGCTGGGGCGGTTCGGTTTTCGCAGTGTTTCACCCCCCATATCCAAGAGAGGGAATTGCGGACTCCTTAGCGAGAGGTCCAATTATTGGAGCTCTTACGGCAGCGGAAGTATTTCTCCATAGTGTCGAACCTTTTTCTTCCATTCTATGGAAATTAGACACGAAGCGGCTCTCTGCGTTGCTCAATCGAGCATTGGATCGCCTTTCCCATTGCGAGCCGAAGGGGTTCTCGAGACTCTGAAATTTGGTGCCAAAGCGGTATCCAGAAAGGGATACTATGGAATTTGCTGTCGGAGAGGTTCTGGAATGTGGTCAATTTATCCTCCGGGGATGTTCGCATGACTTTTAGCTCCGCATCCGTGCACGATATACCCTATTATATAGTTTGTACTTTTTCCATCACTCGGTATCTCAGGACATCTATAGCTTCCAATTTGATAATGACCTCTCCTGCGACCGTATCCCCAGCTGGGAACTTGAAAGCCACCTTAATTCCGTTGCTTGAATCCGTAATCTCCTGATTTCTTCTTAGATATCCGACAGCCCCATCAGCATGAAGTCACTAGACAAAAGACAAAAGTCTTGATTATTCTGAGTCGTCCACAATAGAGTCGCCAGCTCCAAAGGAGTGGTAGCAGTACTGTAGCACTGTTCAGTACCACCAGAAAAAAAAGAAATCCACCTCATATCACAAGTGGAAATGGGAAGTAACAGGTGGTGAAAAATATACGTAGTTTCTCTCACCACCCAAATGGTATCAGTCCCTGCTAGCCTTGTCGGCTAGTAAATTAGCTAGTCAATTGTTTACGACTTGCTTGCTAGATGAGGCAACCCACACACCTTGAAAATGCCCTGTACTCGTACAGCCGGTTCAACAGCAAGCCTCGAATCGGTTAACAATTGACCGTCCATTCACTGTTGAACATTATTTCTTTCAGGGTGCGGTGGTGCATTGGAGAATTGGGATGTGAGCCTTCAGCGAGGGAAATTTTTTCTTTAACACATTGGACCAGTAAAACCCACCAAAAAGGTCAAAATTTCAAAATTTAATTCTCAATTAACGCCTAAGACTGGGAAGACGGAATACAACAGTGTAGGAGGTACCCCAGATAGGACATTATTCTAGATTTTGACATCTTTTGGGCTGAATTCAGATGTTTGGTTTTGTGGAAATTTCCACAGTGAGTGTGATATTCGAGCTAAATTCACAGACAAAGTGATTCACTCCCGCGTCTGATCCGCTCCGCGGTCCAATGCGTTAAATTCAGTACCATAAGAACTGAAATAATTGAAAATCTCACTAGGGCAATGGAGTTGCCTCTCCCAGTAGCATAAGGTCTGTAATATTCTTCTTTTCTTTTTTTTTTTTTCTAAATGCCGTGCAAGGGGCTCCTCAAATTCGAGCGATCGCGTTTGGGTATCATACTGTACTGCACTTTCTTGGCTGCTATGAGGTGCACCTTTTTCTGCCTCCTCTTCCTATGACCCAAACCCACAATCACTTTCCGTTCTCCTTCACGTCGCCCTTCCTCCTATACATCCACCCAACCTTCTCGTTACGCCAGTATCTTTAGATGGAGAGTATATGGGGGCGAGAACGTATGATCAACATGAGAATGAGCTCGAGCTCGTTTTCTCTCCTCTTTATTCCCCACCCCCATTTTTCCTTACAATTTCCCTCTTAATTTCCTTTTGGCTTGTGGAATGCCTGCCATATTGAACATTGGCAGGGTGAATAGGTGGAGGGACCTACCGGTGTTGGTCGGGAATCTCTCTTTCCCCGAACCGGATAGGGAGGGGACCGAGTCTAATCCTTGGTGGGCTTCCCCAATGAGTTGGAAATCTTAAATCGGACAATAGGCGAATGAGGAAATAGCATGATAGGAGACCCTGTAATCCCAGCTGGATGCTAGAAACAAACCCGCTTCCCACACCCGTACGATACGTGTTTACCCAGTATTTTAGGAGTGAAATTAATAGGTATGATAATGGAATGAAAGTAAAAATGAAACCCTGCACAGTTGGAAAACCGTCCTTTGTCGTCCTCACCCCCCCTCTTGGACTGACGGGACGACCAGAAGCACTAGGCAGCTCCCTCCCGATCACGTTTACATCTCGTAGTTACACCCGCGGAGGGGGGTATATCGGGAACACAGATATGCAGGGAAATATATCTCAGTACTCGGCACTGACTTGAAGACCCAGAGTGACTTCAGATGTTAGTTTTTGTTCCTACACACCCGGTGTGTGAAAATATAATATCCCGATACGATAATATGATGAATTCCTCGAGAGAAAAGCCCCATCCCCTGGAGAGGCGAAACAGCGAAATTCAGTGCCGCCGAGGATCGGCGAACTTCATTGTTCGCAAGGAATAAAAAAAAAAGTGCCAATTTAGGGACATTATCTCCTTTTAGGTTCCCGGGAGTTTGAACTTATACAAATGAAGGAAATTTTACAAAGGCCATATGTATCATACCGAAGTTTGTTCCAATACTTTACCCCTGCCGCGAATGCACGAGGTTATTCGTACCTATACTAACCTAGAAAACAGACATTATCGGTTTTTTTCTGGCGGGGTTCATTTTTCCGGGTGGGTTTTTCTCTTTCTGGGGGATGCCGCGATCTTGGGCGCGCCATGCGGTAATTTCGGAAACCGAATCCTTAGTCCTCTGGGGCTGCGGCGGCCAAAGGGGAAGCGGCAATGATCGCATGCGGTATGGGGGGGTTTTATTTTTATTTTATACTTTAGACGGAAATCGGAGGTGCTGGCAGAGGTTCGATAAACGGGTTTTTCTTTTGAGGACCATGGAACACGGATTTACATGAGCTTACAAGTGTGATGGAGGAGCAGTCTGTCTGTCTGTCCGAGCTGGGTTTTCTAATAAATCCTGGAAAGTAGCGTATAAACTCTTGCGGTTCGCTATCTCCGTCATGTCGTGAATATCCCCGTAGAGTCGTGACGGGTGGTATGATGCCGCTTCGGCCCGTATGTCGGGACCCTAAGTGGGCAGATTGTGTACGATACTATATCCGGCCAATCCATAATACCGTGGCGATGATAACTTTGGCGTTCCTATTGGTTTTCAGAGATTCCACAAAAGCCGCGGGCTCGCGGGACGAGGCGGGACGAAGTCCCCGAAGCCTACGTAAGAACTGGAATAGCTGGGGATCCCGGTAGGACGTTGGAGTTGCCTCTCCTAGTAAGGTCCGTTATATTGTTTTTTATCTCTCGACAGGGGCCCTGTCTTCTCCCCCTAATCCAAGGGGGGAAATTTTGGACGTCCCAGCGCCATTCCAGTTCTTACGGTACCGTTCCTAATGTGTACAGTACTCGAGTAGTTACCCCACAATCCAAGTACCGATATTTGCTGGTGCGGCGGCACTGGCTGGCTGCCTTTTGGTATCGGGGGGTAGGATTGTGAAGACTGATTGGAAACCTGGTGCTGGAGCCTGAAGGGGTGATCCAGATGTAACTTGACAAGAAATTCTGCCCAATTTGAGTTCGAATGTTTGAGGTTACACAGATAATGTGCTCTAACACCATAGTCACCTGCACTCCAGTGCAAGTGATCCAGTGAGTATTAACACGGTTTCAGCTGAAAGAATAAACTTTTTAGCTATGATCTAAATCCTCTTTAATGCGGGGATATCGATATGAAATACTAGTAGGTCTTGCACAGGTACAGTACTGTACATTTAATGCATAGCTAGACGTTTATTCTAATGCTCATAGAGGGCTAATATAGAGGGCAGATAATGAATAGTGAAAGGTGGCCTCCGGAATGGTTTGATTCCCACGTCCAAGTGGGCTACGGTAGTTCTATTCAATAACTGTAGTTCTGCGCTTTACTTATAGTTTTGATTCCGTTGCGTCAAGCGCTCCGTTCGCCATTAACTTAATAGCGCAGTGCTATCATACAACGAATCCCTACCACCCATTTCCATTTGCTCCCGAACACGAGAGGCATCTATTTTTGGGCCGGGCGCAAACGTCACTTCTCTCCGCTCCAACCAATACTGTGCCGATACGGTACTCAGTCCGTCTAACCAGCTTTCTCGTGCCTTGGCAAAATGCTTCATCACGCATCCATTTTCTAAGATGGGAATCTCAGCTTCACTCAAGAGCAAGCACAAGTACAGTACTCGTACTCGAGTACGAGCCTGTAGTGCACCATTTCCCGATTCGTCCATTCCGCACCCCTAGCGTTGGGTTGTGCCCGAGTACGAGTGTCAGGCATAAAAAAGTGATGCGGATCATGGGTGTGGATGCCGATCTCGGTCGGAATCAGTGGGAAGCCGCAACCAACTCGCAAAGAGTTCCTTTTTTTTGATAGATGTATTGAATTGGAGGCCAGGCACCTGCTTGACCAACTATGTTTGTTCAAAGTTGACTAAGACAAGAGGAAATAGAGGTCCTCCGTTGAAAATGTTTTTCGGGTGCACTGATGCTGCTGTGATTCTAGTTATGCACAATACTGTACCACTATTCCATCCCTGACCCTCGCACAAGCAGTCTCAATACCTCTGATAAATACGGGGTGGAGGAAATTAGTAGACATTGTGATCACATTACCCCTATGCCGATAGCGGTACAGTACCAGTACGAGTACACAACGCTCAGTTAGTGTCCAAGTGAATTTATATGAGAGGTGGTGTAGGTGCGGTACGACGCAGCCCTGTGCATTTGGCACTTTGCGGAAAGATTCCGGGGATGGAAGGAGCGTTAGTAGTGGTTTGTGGAACTTGGTGATGTATCATTTCTTGGCATGTCGTACTGAATACGAGGGGTAGTCTATTGGTCTCGGGGGTGGAAATGAGATAAAAGGGTCGGATTGTCAACGTTAGTTCACAATTTCTTTGCTCCTCAACCATCCAGTGCGGAGAAAGTTCGATAGTCTATCATCCTCCCTTCCTTCTTGGCCTGCTGGTTTTTAAAGACAACACCTGGACAGCTCCAAATCACCACACCGGTACATCAAACAATAGCACCATCAAAAATGGCTTTCCAGAAGCTCGCGATCCCCCTCATACTGACCCTCTATTGCGCCCTCCTGGCCAGCGCTTCCTCCCTCCGCCGCCGCCAAAACTGCATCGTGAACCCGATCCTCTACACCAGCTTTGACGAAACCCTGACCCTCTCCGTCCAAAACAAGTCCCACCCACTACACAACCGAGCGATATACTACACGCCCCTTGGAGACTCAACCACGGGACCAGTCGAGCACGCGCTGACCGTCTACCGAAGCAGCCCCCTCCCTCCCGCTGCCTTCCGCCTGACCTCGCAGAAACTCTACCACGCCCCGCCCCTCGGCGTGCCAGAGCAGATTCCGGTGTACACCAGACCGAGTGGATATAGCGGCCTCGATGAAGTCTATTTCCCGGCCACGCTGCCGAGCGAGGAGCCAAAGGTGCTGTGGAGCGGGTATCCAGGGTGTGATCCGGACACCAATGCCCCTCAGTTGGAATTGGGGCCCGACGGGAATATGAAGGTCTGCGCGAAACCTCAAGGAGATGATTGGAGAATTTATGTACAGAGTGGGTGTAAGTTATCTCCCTTTCCCCCCCCCCCCGCCCCGTTTCTTGTAGCTTTAATTGTGGGAGATGGGCAATTGGTGCTGATGTGAAATTTTCAATGGGTGGTAGCCGGACAAGTGGAGGATTGTGTGCTGTCTGTCATCAAGCTCGTTAAGAATCCCACTTAAGCGTGAGCCCGAACTCTCAGTTAAAAGATTGGGTCGGATATTTGAATCAATGGGGATGTGATGCGGTCACTTGTTTGTTTGGCTTAGATACTTTTTTTTTTCTTTTTCGCATTGTTCCGTCTTTCTTTCTTTGACCAATTTTCGTGGTCTACAGATTGGATGTCTAGACAATGAGGCGGGTGTGTGCGGGTGTGTACTGTACGGGTGCAAATAAGATTTTTGTGATATCCTGTGGCCCAACGTCTTATAGTAAGGTCATGTAGCACTAGACAGCTCGAGTGCTACATAGATTACGTTCATGGGCATAACTGCCCAGAGTGACAACCTTTTAGCTATCCAATCAATTATTATTAAGAAATGTCTGGCCTACGATAACGGTTTTACAAATAGCAGTTGTGTCGGACTTTTGAATTGAGCCTGTATGGCCTAAGGTGAGTTCCAGTACGGTAGTGGAAAAGAAAATAAGGGGGGCGATCCTGCTATCAGCCCCCTCTTTAAACGGCCTTAGCTCGAGAACACAGGCTCAAAATTCACAGGATAAATTTCTAATTAGCCCGCTGATGCCAAAGGTTCAACCTCTACGGTTGGGTCCTTCGGATGTGGTATCATAGGAACAATCCGCCTTTGCAAAAATAGATATCATGCGTAGGATCAGGCCTAAGGAAAGATCGAAGCTCTATACCAAGTAGCCATCAGACCTCCTTGCCATAGGTCATTATAACGATTGTCGTCCAGGTATGATAGCTCAAGACATACCCGGATAAATATTAAAAAAGAAATGTATGATACTAGCTCCAAGGTTATGGCTAGGCGCCACAACCGGGGGCAATCTAAAGTTTCGATTAGTTACCATGTTGCCATGGCAACCCGCAAAGTGATGTTGAGCTGTCCACAGTGTCCAGTAACATGGCATCACAGCTCAACACTAACGATGAAAATGCAAACCATCGCTGTTGAGGAAAAGAGATTGCGAATTGCTTTCATGAAGGTTCATGGGCTGCAAGGCTGACCCTTGTACAGTACACTGCTGTATTCACCTCTGGGCTACAAGCACTAGTAGTACGTTATTTTGATCCCCGTGGATAAGGTGCAAGTGGCTGTGGAAACTTGGATGCCAAAATGAGATTTCGAGGAGGGGAAAGTAGGGGAAAATAGGGTTTCCGGTTATGGGTATTGTTCATGGGAGATTAATTTACTTGCGCACAAATTACCGTACCTGTAAGTCATGGTGTGACGGATGTTGGGGCTTTTTTGCCTTGCTTTTTCTTTTTTCGTCAATGTGCACCATAACTTAATTCGCACTCACTCAAGTATAAGGAAAATGTAATACGGTAGCTTCTATTAATAAAAAAGTTAAAATATCTGAATTGGCAGTTTATAAGTTTCTGGTTCAAGAAATCGAGGTAAAAATTACTCGAAAACCTGCTGACCAGGCAATAAGTGACATGATTGATTAATAGGGTAAGCTTTGAGGATTTGTGGCAGGCATATCATAACACTTTTTTCTTTTTCTTCAACGGAAAATGAAATTCTCAAGGCTCTGCGACCGCAAAAAACGTGGTTGGGAGGAAAATCCCCATTTACTATCCCTCTTCACCCTCTCCATAATAGACAGACCCTTTTTTTCTTCCCTTTTTTTTTGCCAATTATGTTTTAGTTGCAGAGCCTTCAGAATCCGAAAACCACCGCACGCGCTGCGGTACTGTACTGTACACTCTAGAATCCTTACCCAGCTAAATTCGTGCCCTCCAAAGCACGTACTGTACATAATTCTAACCAGTGTTCCCAGAATACGTGGAATACGGTTGCTCCCAACCTTTCGGCAATAGTTAATGGGTGGATCGCACACCGGAGCCCATCCCGGAGGTTAGGGAACGAAATTGATGGTAAAACTCCCCACGGTATCATAGTAGCCTCTGTTATATTCCGTTTAAATTTATCTGACTTCGAGCTTACCTGAATTCACTGCGTAGCGCAGTGGCTGTTGTTGAGTCAGATCTCTGCTTTCCTGATCGGAGGTAGTAATTCCCCGGCCCCCAACCACGCACCCGCACGACACCACAAATAACCACTCGACTCACCTGCACGGACATGGACGGTAAATTGGAGAGTGCTTTTTTTTCCCTCGCATGCCTGGGAGGCAGGCATTATATACTTTTATCTCACCGGTTCGTCACTATTATGCGATGCAGTTCTACCCTAACCCTCAGTGGGGTCCAGGGCCCCAAGGCTAACCAGCGGGGTTCCCTACCAGTTCAGACAATCACGGATACATGGCCAGGAGTGCACAAGCCAAGCCCAAAGGACTATTTCCGATAAAACTTCTCCCTAGCCAAGCCCGTGATTCACGGCCCTTTCCATAACAAATCTTCAATCAAAACCCAAGCCACGCGAGGCCGGACAAGCCTCACAACTGGCATCTATGGATACTGTATACGGCCTGGGTGAGGGGCATCTACAACCTTCCAAGTCATTCAAGGACTACGCCCCCGAGCCCGAGGCTCCAGACAAAATCCCATCCGGGTATAAGCAAGAAAGAGGGCGGGTCCCACTCGGCATGGTCGTCGTCCCAAGCTTGCCTCATTTCGTGACGGGGACAATCCTGGGAGGCACTCATCATGAACCCCTTGCCAGAAGTGAAGTGGCACTGGCGATCACGTAGTTAGTGTGCTGTACTCGGGTATGGAGGTTAGTGATGGGGCGGACAGGGTACGGGTGGCCGACGACATATCCGCACACTCCTGCGTCATGCGCAATTGTCTCCGGCCACCCGTACCCTCATCCGTCTCATCACTAACCTCCATACCCGAGTACCGTACCATAACCCAACTCCCGATACTACCAACTCCTACAATACTAGTTATGACATCCCGTTTCGTCAGATTCCCCCCCCCCCCATACGACAGGCATCTTCATGATCCCTGAGTACAGTACAGGTCACCAACCAGTGCGGAGAGCATGATGCCAGACTCTTCATATCCCAGCACAGCCAATCTCTCAGTAGCAAAGGCTTTCCGAGTCGTGGAAGACTCGGGTGAACAACACTGAAAGTAGTGCGCGATCTTTAAACATGAGAATCCCTCCTTCTCTCCATTACCAGCACCGCACATCTAGTACGGTACCAGTACTATTTGCGACCCAGACATTTGGTCCCTACAAGCACGTGATATCTATCCCAAGCGTTCCCTACACTGCGTCAAGTCCTAAGCTCTCACTCCTCCCTGACTCGTGATTTCACGGGGACCAAGATCGGGCTGAACCCACCTACCGGTACTGTGTGCCTAGGTACTGCTGCCTGAATGTCGGTAGTACTAGTACTGTACAGCGGCAGTGAGTGCTAGGACGACGAGATGAGAAGGTCAGTTGCGCATCTCCCGGGAAGTGACAGGTCGGGAACATCATACCGTGTATAGTGCTCGGAAAAAAAGCACTATGTCGAGCATGGAAAAGAAAGAGAAAAAAAGGAGCGGAGGGAAGGTTCACGCGCTCGGGAACGCGCAATATGGTACTACTCTAGTAGTACAGTATGGTCACCCCCCGATCCACCGTCTTCCTGTGAGCCCACTCGTAAGCGTGTTGTAGAGTTCCCCGGTACTTGTAAATCATGCACTACTTGTACAATACAAATACAATACGTGCACTTGTACTGTACTCGTACTGGTAGTAAGTTACTATTTACGAAACAAGAACCCGCTTCCCACCTCCCACGAAAAAAAAAAAAAGCAATCCCGTGACATTTCTCTCCCTCCTTCCCCCCCCCTCAGGTTCCAAATTTTTTTGTCCTTTTGGTTCTGTCCTCCAGCTCACGTTTTTCTTCCCACTTGTGCTTCCCACCAGAGCACAGTCGTAGCACCAAGCTTAGATGGAGGAAAAGAAAAAAAGGGTATTGTATTCTCGTCCTTTTTTTTTCCCCCGCCAGTTTTTTAGAAACCACTGAAACGTGACTGTATCGAATTGGGGTTTTCCAGTTTTAACCGTTGGGATTGGGGGGTGGAGAGAGGTGTTTTGGAAGGAAGGGGGCGTGGTGCAGTAGGTGGGTGCTTGGCGGGGGGTTTATCCTTCCACACTATCCTTGCTCTCTTTGCGGGTTAGGATCCGAGTCACATATCTATTTGGAATTTGCATCGTGATGTTTGATGGAAGATTAATAAAGAGTGTCTTTTTATATGATATCTAAGTAATGTATGTTCCGTACCCCCAAATGTAACCCTACCCAGTATTGACAAGATATATAAATAATAATAAAAAGATACATGAAAGAAAGTGGAGAAATGATAAAAAATGTAAGATCATGATATGCACCGAAACCCAAACCCATCCGTGAAAATGCTCCCAGGAAAACTACCCCTCCAAATATGCAAAGAGGAAAAAAAAAACATGATCCCACCGGTAATGCTGCGCTATGCTATAATGATGACATGACATGGAAAACAAAGGAAAATTTGCGGTAAAGTGAATGAAGTTAAACCATCTCCTCAACCCGTACCTTCTGCTGGTAAACTGGCGGAGGCGTGGCGGGGATGAAAGGCAAATGCGAAGTCGGCGGAGAAGGACACGCAGTAGGGGGGGAAGCCGGAGGCGTTAGAGTACCTGCGCTCCCACAATCCTTAAAAGTCAATTCGGACCGCCTGGAAATGTGCTTGCGAAAGAGCACGCGAATGCCGGGCAGGCAAGCGGCGATGCAGGCAAGAATGGCCTCCACCTCAGCGTACCCGACGACGCTCTCCTGAATGGGGACGTACACGTTCATCGTGTCCTTGTCGTGCACCGCATCATTGTAGATGCCGTCATACGCCCTATCCCGATTCTTCATGCGTACCACCAGCACAATCATTCTAATGAAAGCGACGACGACGGTCAGGATTCCAACCGCGATGATGAGGGATGCGGAGCGGAAGTTGCTCCGACCAAGATTGAGGGAGCGCACGATGGAGAAGCCGGCCACCATGATGAGGATATCGACGAGGACGTTTATGACGCTGATGATGACGGACGGCGCCAGGCTCGCACGGCAGGTGCCCGACTGGACGAGGTCGTTGAAGGCCCAGTTTGCGGACACGGGGAGGCACCAGAGGCTATAGAGGCAGATCACGAACACGAAGGTCACGGCAACCGCTGCGATCGTGATATACAGGAGCGTGCGAGTTTGGCGGGATAGGTCCTTGGAGAATTCAAAGTAGATGACGACGAAAGAAACTTTTATAAGCCAGAGGACGACGTAGAAGAGAATCATGGAGCCAAAATTGACCTATTCGTTGGACATCAAATTAGCCCTGCTCTCTGAACTCCCCCGGAAGTGGAAGAGGAACATACCTTGAAAACTGTCTCCAAAGGGGCTCGAGGATCCGGCCCAAAAAAGATGTCTCCGGACTCTGGCAAGTCGGGGTTGTAAAGTGAGGTGAGAACACGCTTGGGAACGCCGTGCATCGGCCCGACCAAGCTCCATGTAACCACCGCGCAAACCGCGGTTGTTAACGCTACCGTCAGGGCGATACACAGTGTACTGATTCCGCGCGGTGAGAACATGCTATAATTCGTGTTTCGCAGCGCCCATGTCCGCAGGCCGAGGACAATGTAGAGTACCAGGACAAGTGTCCATATTAGCACCACGTGACCCCAGTTCGATAATTCGTGCATCCTTGCGTTGTACTGTTGGCTGCTCAGTTGGGTGAGGTCTAGAGAGGAGGAGGAGGGGGGAGGTCGAGGTGATTTATGTTATCGTAAAGAGGAAAGGAACTTTCCGAGTCGTGAATCCTGATGAGCAATGCAAGATAACGAGCGGAGTACCGCAAGCCAGGTAGAGCATGGGCACTGTGGGACCCAAGTTTCATTATATACAAGTGTCGGCTATGCTAGTGGGGATCTTTAACTGTCCCCCCCATGTCAAGCTCTATTCAAAGCACCGCACATGCTACCAAAACCCTCGTCTTTAACCAACCAACTGTGGCGCAAGGGTCCAAGGACCCACAAAGATAGCTTACTACTGCTCCTAATTAAGCAAGTACTTTAGCTACCCGAACCAGACCATGAACAGCGGCCCGCCAAGAGCTAACCGAGGCCATCTCAAAAGACATAGCGAGTATAAGTACCTCGTACAGGTAAATTAGACCCAACAAAGTTTTGGGGGAAAATCCCTTCACAGAGATACTTAGACCATGAATTTCCATTTCTTTCTTTTCTTGATAAAGTGGGTATCCGTTGAGGACGGCAGTGGGACATTCTTGGAAGAAAGCGAACACATACAAATTTACGCCAGAGCGCTACCGTACTTTTTTTTTCTTCTCCACGCGTACTGAGGGGAAAAAAAAGGTGAACCAACTGGCTCCGTTTTTGGTACCCGCACAATTGTGCTGAGAGAGTCATCAGTGCTAAATCAGTAAACTTCCACCCCTGCCTGAAAATTTCTTCCACCCAATGAGGTACCTGCCCACAGTTTTGAGAAATGTGACCCCGGACCAGTGAACGGGCTGGCATGGGTTCGGTTTTGGCGCTCGCCGGGGACTCAGAGGTAAAGATAGGTGTGGCGTCAAGAAGCTATTGTCCAGGTTTAGGAGGAAAGCGGGGTGCTCTTTCTCTTGGCTATTGCAGCTACAGCAACTCACGGGCATGTTCCGTGGGCCAAAAAAAGGTTTTCTGTCCATTGAGAGGATTTCATTTTCCCCTCACCTTCCTTCGTGGCTGAAGAGAAGTGGGTATCATACGATAGGGTGTTCACCCCGACGTGGGAAGGCTTCTTTTAGAGCCTTTTTCTTCACTCCGTTCCCCGGGATACTGGCGCTGGCCTAACATAGCTATTCTCTATACAGATAGCCCACATGGGAGCTTTATTTGCCTCGCTGAATCCTTGAGCGGGAATAGACGAGAATACCGGTAACATAGTTGGATTGGGGTCTGTATCTTTTCTTGCTGCTATCATACCGGTACTGTACAGTACAGTACCCGTTCTCCTCCAAGAGTCCACCTGTTTTCTTGGCGGTCCGCCATCCCCTTGCTCACTGCCTACCCACTCGTTTTTTGCAGTACATAAACACGCCACTCTCCCACGGGGGTGCTGTGCTTGCCCCCGCCAACATCTTTCGCCCACTCCGTCGGGATTCCTGCGAAATTTCCTGCATAACATTTCGTTCTCTTTCAGGTGTTCAGACCGAACTTGTGTCCGTTCCAACCGTATCATAACCGTATCACACACACGATTCTCGCGATCAGACAGGAGACACCCGGCTTTTTCGGCCCCTCAGTGCTTGATGTTGGGATTTCCGGGTCGTACATTGCTGTGCTTTTCTGTGCTCGAGTACCTATACTTCATTTCCCACAAGGGCCTTGGTTTTATCGAAGCCCGACGCTACGAGTAGTATGAAGGTTTTAACGATACTCCAATGATGGAGGAAAGAAGGAATGTGCAATAGAGAGACAAAGAGTTTCCCGAGGAGGCAATACCGGTGCGGTAGTCGGTGACACACGGCGCCGTGCCGAAATACCGTGATAGTGCTCAGAACAATGCCTTGGTGGTGGCATAATTTTGCAATCAATCTTCCTAGCCAGGAGGGCAACTTGGTCCCATTCCATCCCCGTGATCCCGGCAAATCACCCACGATAATTCCTCTTTTTCCAATCTCTTTTGCCAAAGTATTTTTTAACTCTTTCTCTTCATCTCCTTCCATTCCCTTACCAATTCCCTCCCCCTCGCGATCCCTCTCATACGATCCTGACCTAATACTTGGCTATTCCCAAAATCACCTGCCTCCTGGGAGCGTGGGCGTTTCGGCGTCCGCCGTGTTGGTATATTGCACCTTGCTCCCCCCCGCCTACTTTAACGACGGATGCATAAATTATGCGCGGTTGTGGAGATTTGTGGAAATAATTAACCCTTTTGGTATTGACCTGCCGGTAGAAATCTAACCTCTTGAAAGGCTAATTGCTTCATTCATGCCTTTGTGTCACGGGACAAGGGCAAAGTTGAGAGGGGGGGAAGTGTTTAGCGGTTTTGACGCCCTTAACGTCCGGCAGGTACCGGAGGTACTCCAGAGTGAGGCCACGGAGGCGGCAGAGTACGATTTGTACTTTGTCAAGTTGTAAATCTCCTGGTAGGGGGGAGGGGAGGGAAATTGCCAAAACCGAGGCTGTAATGCGGTGGAGGCCCGATTGACATGTATTCGTTGCAATGGATGAATACAATAGGCATGCAGTATCATAATTGTAGCAAGTGCAATGCCTAAAGTTCCCGGTTGGAGTTGGAGTAGTACTAGTTTGACTACAGTCACCCAACACCTCCCCGCACAACACCAGGCTGCACCTGTACCGATACCCGCACTGTACCGGTATTTGTGTCCTGCACAGTGCTTGTATCTTGAAATGAGACAGGGTTCTTTTTCTCTCCGATTGGGTGACCGTGTGACAATGACAGTGTTTCCAGGTACTTGTTGCCGGATAAAAGTACGGGAGCGTGGGTGGGTAGGTTCGCGACAAACCCCGGGTTGGGATCTGTACTGTACATGTACAGTAGTATTTAATCTTGTTGTGGTGTAGTGCTTTTACGAAGTATGATACAAGCAGATCCCCCGACTTGGCCTGGCCACATGAGTGTTACTCGAGTACTGTACACTCGTCCAGCCACAAACTTTGGAGCTTCATAAGCGTGCTAGGATGGCCCTCCTGCCGTACTCGTAGTAGGAGAAAACCGCATGGCTGGCACCCTACTGGTACTACTATCAGACAAATACACTGGTATTCTGTCATGAGTCTGCTGCTGTGGGAAAACACAAGACCCGCCAAATACACGAGCAAGCGCCGTCGCCATTGGCAAGCATTCGAGTACGGTAGTACAACTGAGGATGCAATCCAATATCGGCAAGCTGGTTTTAGTACTTGTACAGTAGCCTGAGGTTGGATAGGTTCGTGAAAGTCCTCCCCCCCCCCGGAAACACAAATTAACCTTGACGAGTATAATGCCTATATGGGTAGTACTTGTATTTTGACTTTGATTTATTTCTTTTGTTTCCGTGTTGTTTTTATCCCTGCTTTCGGGCACTTACGGACTGAGATGTATTGTACTGTACCTGTACTCGTACCGGTACTTGTATCATAGCTAGAGGTGCAAGATATTTGGGGAGGGCGTTTGGCACACCATGATTTTGATCTGTTGGCGAAGGCATCCCAAATCATGATTTGCGATTGCGATTGAAACTGACCAACTACGGCGCGTGAAGAGGCGTTATGTAATAAGCATAACTTGGAAAGTACTATTATACGATATATCACACCTGTAATGGTACAGTTTTTTCAAATCGCAATCGCAAAGCACAAATTGAGTTAGCCAATAGCTCAAATGACGGTGTGCCTAACACGCCCTTAGTTGTATATTTAAATGATGCTATTCCATGCTTTGCGCCTGCGGCACTCCCCATCTCAGGTACAAACATCGGCGGTATTGCAAGTAGATGCGATAGTCGCTTTCCGTCTAGGGACTTGTGACTCGAAAGGGAGATCGCGGAACTCATAAGGTTTACAATCCCCATTTCCCACATCACACCGTAATTTGCTGTGCCGCGCTTGTACGAGTACACCGCCGAAGAATCCCATTGCAAGGGGCTGCCTATAGCAGGCTTTCCTTTATTTCAACCTTTCGGGGCGAAAGGAAAATCAGCTTCTGCGCAGGTAGAAATCCGATGACAAGTGCGAGCGCGCTTAATCCGAGAGGGAAATTACCATTGCCGCAGAAGTCACGGTGTGAGACTGCCGCGGGGCTGACTCCCACCGCCGAAGCTCAACTCACGGTACACAAGGACGAGACTAGATGTCTCCATCGTGAATACCTAAGCGGGGATGGCGCTCCCAATCCGGTAGCTTGGGCACGATTCTCATCGGTTGACTTCCTCGCGCGGGAGGACACATTCGAATTCCACCTTCGATAGGGGCAGGAGGGTACCCTATCCATTGGCACTCTCGACTCAGGACGAACTATTTTAGCCTCCTCTTTCCTTTACCAACCCATTCGACAACAAAATACAGGCGACCAGGGATCCTCCGACAGCAACCAACCCATCAATGCCAGCCGTAAAAGCCATATCTCCTCCTCCTCCCCTTGCAGCACGAGGTACTGTACAGTGCAAGACGCCTAACGGGTCCTCCGTGAAAGGCGGAATCGGTTGTGGACAGGTTCCATGGCAATGGAAGCAGCCTCAGAGTTTGAAGTTACACACGCCTTGCGAATATCTGGGTATGATATGAAACAAGTTTCATTCTCACCAAAATTTTGCTGTTTGCACAGTTAATTCCCCCCCCCAACTAGTTACGTCCGGTCCAAAACTAGGTGCCTAAATTGACGAACGAGAAGAAGTCCCATCTGATTGGGCGTGTCTATGCGAAAAAGCGAGGGGGGGAACGCTCTCGGTCGCCGCACGTCTCCCGAGCTACCCTACCGTACCCAACCAATTGTGACACCTGCAGCCGCCGCAGTTAGGGCGAGTCTTGGTAGAGCGCTTAACGAAACTTTATTGGTTGTTGGTTTCCCTCCTCCTCCAATTAGTAGAGCATAGTCTACCCTTCGACGAATACCAAGTCATTGGCTGTGAAGGGAGGGTTTGTCCAGTAACGTGAAACACGTGCTGGAGGAATCCGTCCCCCCCCTCAATGAACACCTATTGGGCGAGTGGGAGAAGGGTTGAATGATTAGGCTTCCCTCATTCGCTGGGGTTTACGGGTCCCTAATGTTCAGTGGAATTAAGATGGTAATGTTGCGGGGGAGTTTTGGGGGCGAGTTGAAACTGTGCTCCCCCCTCATTACAGTAAATCATGCCAATCCCTTTTGTGCCTTTACCTTCTTTCTGTATAGTGGACAACCCGTACCGTCGACATTTGGCATGGACCGTTTCCTCGGAATACCAAGGGAGACAAGTTTGTGGATTTGTGTGCCTTTTAAGTTATGTGCCTGACCAACCATCATGTTGGCTTTTCCTTTCGATCATCGTCGGTATAAAGCGGAGGTCACCTCGCTCTTTCGAAATACTCTTTTTCTCATTCACCATTCAACTCACAGTGAACATTAATACTCTAGCATTGTCCAGGTTGACTTGCATACTCTCGTTTTCCCCTCCCCCTCATACGTTCTTTACAATTCTCGCTAGCCGAAGAAACCATCACCACAATCGCTTGATACTCCCAATTATTAAACCCTTCGTTGATCGAAAGGAGCCCACAAAGCAATCCAAGACTATTTCCCACTGCCCTTAATACAAAACTCTTTCTACCCCCCGACCTTCTATAACCATGAAATTCACATCCTCAATCCTCCTCCTCGTGCTTCCAGCACTCTCCATCGCGCGGCCATCTCTGCGAGTTCGCGGAGACGATAGTGACACAGCCCTCCTCGACACCATGCTCGAACTCAAGTACGTCGGTGATGTCGATAGCATCCCTGGCAACTCCGGGAGCATCGGGATTGCATCGGCGAGTGAGGGGCCGAGGGAGTATCCACTGCTAGCCGGGCCGTCGATGAATATTACTTTGATCGATACGGGTGCCTCGGACCCTTCGGTAACTGATGGTGACAATAATGGCACCGCGTTGACGAAGAGGCAGGGTAATCTTCGATGTGTTCGCGTTTGCGTATGTGCTTTTGCTTTCCCTACCTGATTGCTTGTGTTTGCCCTGCTCCCGTTGCTAATTGAATTGTCTCACAGATGAATGGCCGCTGTCATGTCGGGAACTGCCAGCTCGTCTAGGGCTGAGTAGACACTTTCAACAGCCATCTCCGCTCTTCTCTTGTCTTCTTTTCTCTTCTCAGTTTGCCTTTTCATTTTGTCGGCAGTGGATACCTTATCGGGGGGGCGAGGAGAAATGTGTTAATGAGTGGGAAATATAGTCTTTTCCGTCAGTCGCTGGCATTTTGAGAATACCAGCGACCGACAGTAAAATAATCTCTGTCACGATGTTATGCGGTACTGTACCTGCATTGCGCACTGTCTCGTACCTGCATTATCATCGTTTTTTTTTTCTTTTTTCTTTTTTCTTTCTTTTTTTTCCCCTCATCCAGCCAGCCCCCATTTTCTGGTGAGATTTCTCCTTTTTTCCATCCTTTTTTATTTCCCCCTTCATATCCTTCGCTCAGACAAGTCAATACCAGAAGATCGTCCCCTAGGCGTTTATTCCTCCATTCATACACCGAATCAATCGTCGTGACCCCGCAGGCACTTGTAGCCTAACTAAACCTTAAAAAAAGCCCAACAGAAAGTGCAGGCTTGGCAGTGCAAGTAAACGGTTTTGTCTCTTCCCGGTCGACTTGTGAAGCTCTGATGGGTAGATCCAAGACAAAGCCAAAACAGCACATGGAAATTCCCGTATCATAATGCTCCGCCACCCACCGGGGGGAGGGGGGGTTCGTAATGATCGACCAAATGGATGAGAGGTGAAGCAAAGTTGCGTTGCGACTGGTTGAGGTGTACGGTTACCAGTGTGCGGTTGACTGCCAATAACGCTTCCCAGATAGCTCATTTCTATTTCCGGTGAGGGGGTCCCGTTTCAGAGTCTTCATTTGGATGGTGTGGCTAGTATCATACCATATGAAAATTTATCGGTGATGTGTTCGGTGAATACAGTAATGTACAGTACTCGTACAAGGGTAGGAACCCATTAACCTGAACAGACAAGGATGTAGTTGGCTGGCTAACCTCGAATAACTGCTCCATAACTTCTTGTCGGGCCTTGGTACTCGTACATACTATACTTGTACTGGCGTACGGGACTTGTATGGCTGGTGGGTTTGGTTTCAAGTTGTCCCAGAGGAGTGGCCGTGTATTATCGTATCATACAAGGCCATGGATGATATGATACGATAAGGGTATCGTAGTGACACCGTGTAGGGCATATCGAGGGATGCAGCACAAGGGAAAGTTGGAGAGGCTGGCGTGGTTGGCGGAGACCGGTAGCCCTAAAGTAGGCGGTGGGCACCTTGCTCCTTGTAACCTGCTTCTTGGTACAAGTATACCCCTTGATAGGCTACTGCTGTGTAGGGTGTGACACCGCATCACCATGTGATATTTTGTGAGGTTTCTTGTCTTGTAGCTTTGGTGAGAGTGGAAGGTATGATAGTTTCCATTAATTATGAGTTAAGCAAGCCAACCTACGGTACTTGTATCTCACCGCTTTAGTAACTTAGATCCTTGCCAATTCCTGCTTTCATGACATTAAATCTTCCGCAGTACCGTACCGAATTCGTCCACGGTACTGTACTAGTACAGTACATGCAGTCCTCTCCCTTTGGTAACTTCCTTTAGTTCAGCGTTCAAAGTCCAACTTCCCCGGCCACGAGTATCATGCCGGTACAGTACTCGAGTACAGTACTCATATTCCCACAATCCCAAGCATCCCCTCGGTGATATCATAGTAACACCAAGACCGCTTACCCCTAAGGTATGGTGCAAAGTAGCAAAAAAAAACCACACCCAAGCTTCCGGATCACCATATCCGCTTAACCCCCCACGATCTCACCAACAGACCGACAGGACAACCATGACACCCTACCAGAACACGGAAAACCCCCGCCCCCACACACACAACACCCGGGAACCCGCAATGATCGACAACCGTGCCCGAAGCCCCTCGGCCACACCGAGAGCCCCGATGTGCGTACGATACTTGTACCTGTAGCAAAAGTGACATCAACCCGACTCGCTTACTCGAGTGCCCACCGTAGTTCATGCCATAATGGGCACAAGTTATGCACGCACAAAAATTCGCATTGTCCATATTTGTGCGATCGACTTACCGAGGAGTTCTCTCTCTGATTTAAGCGCGGAAGGGTACCCGGGTACTGCGCGGTACAGTTCGGGTATCATGCACTTTCAGCGCCACACACCATATTGGCGTAACGAGTTGAATTGGATAGCAGATTTCTCACCAGTTAGAGTCCTGATGTTATATTATGGTGGGGGTTTCGAATTTTGTGAGGGAATTATAGGCTCGGCTTTCTTACTGGGTTTTTTTTTTGGTGGAGATCGGGTGGACGGTTCGGGGGCATGGCATCGGTGGAATATTTGTATGGATGTTCTATTTCCAATCCTGTGCTGCGCTGTGTTGTAGAGTGTAGTATGATAGCGGGTACAGTACCAGTAGGATTTTGTCCTGCGGGGTTTGTCTTGATGTTTGGGTAAGTTAGATGTGGTGGCCTTTCGCCGGTTACCCGTAAAATATTGATGAGGCGAAGTAGGGAAATACTCAGCCGCCTTAAAAGGGCATCTTTATCCTGAACCCCGCATCTCCTCTCAAGACCCTTCTCTCGTCTCTCTTTGTTAACCTACCATAGTACTGTACAACACAATACTCGAGTATAGTGCCTCAGCGCTTTTTCTTCAGCAGAGACACATCATCACTTCCATATCACACTAGACTGCAAAATCCTAATTCGCCCTTCAAGAGAAAACCGAATCACACATCATGAGGCACACCGCTCTTGTGCAACCCCTGCGGCCAAACCTAATTTGGGCTAAGCGAAACCCCTGGGCGAACCCTTCTTCACTGAACAGTAATCTTTAAAAATTCCATCTGACCAGACATTGATATGATACTATCATGCACAGTACCAATACCGGCACGGTGCTGCGTTTGGAGTATGATACGTACTCGAGTACCGGTACGTACTGTGCCGGTTACAGTACTGTAAAAACTTCAGCACACATACCAATTCTTGGTGAAGGGGCTGAGCCTCTCTGCAGCTGAAACGGGATGTGATGAAGGAAGCGAAATCATCAAGATGGGATGGATTGTTTGACATGCGGGTGCTGGAAATACGAGTATCATAACTGCTGTTACTAGAGGGTGGGGTAGGGGGAAGTCATGGGAGGGGCAGGGCTATTATGCAAGGGCAGAAGAAGAATGAATAGAATAGAGTAGGTTACGAGTACTCGTACTCGCACTGTTTGGTGGATTTCCCTATTTGGCCCGTGATTTGTTGAGATGAAATTTGATAAGAACCGCAAACCACCCACCCACACACCTCATCACATCACTTTGCACTTGACTTACTACACCATTTCGTCTTCTGCATCGTGAATTGCTGATTTGCTCACCTGTCTGCTTGCCTGACGCGATGGCTGAGCAAGGACAAAAACCGCACGTATTGATATTCGGAGCTGGCATTGTCGGAATCACCCTAGCGCAAGCTCTGAAGAAGGTACCCCTCGCACTCCCCCACACCCGTCTGCCCAACCGCAGCCAACAAACAAACTAACTTTGCCCCCCTTTTTTGTACTGGACAAGAACGATATTCCCTTCACCATCTTCGAGCGCGATTCCGCCCCTGATGCTCGAGGTCAGGGTTGGGCCGTAACCGTCCACTGGGCAATGCCTTATCTTGAAGCCTGTCTGCCGGACCAACTCCGGGAGCGATTGGTGGGGGTGCAGGTCGACCCCGAAGTGGGCAAAGTTGACCGTGGCAATTTTCTCTTCTTGAACGCGGAGACGGGCGAGATCCAGCATAGGATTCCACCGAGTAAGCGGATGAGGTTCAGGAGGCAGGGTTTTAGACAGTTGTTGATGGAGGATTTGGCGGTGCAGGTATCATAGTGCCCACCCACCCATAGTTGCTTTTTGTTTTTACACGTATGGGGTGAGGCTGTAGATGGTGCTGATGACGAGTGATGGCAGTGGGGTAAAAAGCTGGCAAACATAGAACAGAACGACGATGGAGTTATGGCGTATTTCGAAGACGGAACGAGCGCTTCTGGAGCATTACTTATTGGTGCTGAAGGGAGTAGGTCGCGGACCCGCCAGATACTCTGTCCTGACAATTACCAGCTGATCCCCTTGCCCATTCGTCTGACCGGGTGCGCTGTGCGCCTTACGGCCTCTCAGGTAGCGCCATTGAGAGCTCTGGATCCCCTCCTGTTACAGGGCCTGCATCCTGAGACAGAGGACTTTTTTTGGTTTTCCAGTTCGTCCCCCCTCCCCCTTCTACGTTGCAAAATAGGGTTGACATACGCCACCAGTTCTCGATACTCCGGCGACAAATGCCGACGGGGGCGATTACTACACTACGCAGATACTCATGTCCTGGCATCTAAACGACCCTGTAAGAGACGAGGTATCACCGGACAACACGGCGCGTCTGGAGAACATGAAACGCCGCGCAAGTCGCTTTGCCGAACCCTTCCGATCTTTTATTCTCGGTATCCCGTCGGACACGGAGGCGGTGGAGATCAAATTGCGTGACTGGCCTTGTTTGGGCTGGGATAATCTCGGGGGGAGGGTTACCTTAGTTGGGGATGCGGCGCATGCAATGACTATGTGTATGATTATTCACTTCTTGGTTTCTTTCCCGCGCTTAAGAATCCACTGACGACGTGTGGGTATATTTAATAGATCGTGGAGAAGGGGCAAACCACGGCCTCATGGATGCAGCAAAGCTCGCCGAAGCTCTCAAAGGGGCATGCGATGGTAAAGTATCCCTGAAAGAAGCAGTGGATGCCTACGAGACCGAAATGAGGAAGCGGACTGAGCCAGCGGTACTTCTGAGTCGACAGGCTTGCCTGGATGCGCATGATTGGGCCAAGATCAAGTCTGGTAATGCGATGGTCCTTTCTAAGAGGGCTGCCCTGCCGAAAGAGGGGTGAGCGAACTCCTCAAATTCGCGGGCCACTTGTACATATATAGGTAGCCGTTGATGCATACATACACACGACTCACCATACACCATAGATTCTCATTTATCCAAAGGGTGTTGACAGTGTTTCGGGAGGCGCGGTGTTCAGAACCTTGTGTCTTTCCTTTTCTTTATTTTTAGATCAAGCCGGATGCTGGAAAGCTTGCTCAACTCCTAGGAAAGACTAAATACTCTTTTGTAGCTCGTCTGCTCGTCTGCATATATACTCACTAGAGTTGGTGTAGACTTACCAGTATGAATCATGAATCAACACCGCTTTGGAATCCCATCCAACTTGAGATAAAGACCCCAAAGTACCGCCAAATCACCAGGAAAAACAACACTGGGCAAACTCGCCGTCAGTAATAAACCCTATACAGGCTACATGCCAGGACAGCGATCCATCACTCACAGCCCCTCACTCGCTCTTCGCATCTCACCACCAACCGCCCCAGGTCTCTTACGATGGACAAAAGCAAAAAGAAATACAGCACAGAGCCTCGCCTAGAGATACGTACCAAGGACGATTACAGGAATAGCCCTTGGTATGCGATGTTCTACCTCGGGTCCGATTTTGTTTGGCGGGGAGTCATGTGGCGTGTTGCATTCTTTTTACTCTGCGAATGAGGTGCTTGTGCGCTTCTTTTCGGATGGAGTGAGAGGTTTTATGTGTTAAGCTTTATCAATTTTTGTCTGTCGGGGGATTTTCGTACCTCTTGAAAATGCTCCGACGAACAGCCTTGGCCATGTGGAGCACTAATATGTTGCAAATTTGGCGAGGGTAACTGCTTATTTACTGGTGTCACAGTCGGGTTTAAAACGTTGAGATGATACTAAGCAATATATAAGTGCTGGTACGCATCAATTGCACCAAATAGCTCAAATGCAAACCTTGACAGTGATAGAGGAGAGGGAATCGCTCAGTCGTGACGAAGGTGATGATGGTCACGTCCCTTTCGATTCCGCTCGCTCTTCCCCTGCTCAGT
Organism: Tuber melanosporum; assembly: GCF_000151645.1. Taxonomy (NCBI): domain Eukaryota; kingdom Fungi; phylum Ascomycota; class Pezizomycetes; order Pezizales; family Tuberaceae; genus Tuber; species Tuber melanosporum. Next base: position 181,962 of record NW_003298843.1, on the reverse strand, counting down.
TGATCGCGGATAACCACGTCGATGTTGTGCGCAATCGAGTTAGCTTGTCGAATTAAGCCTATCATGTGCTGGGGGGTTATTTCCGCCAACAATCTGATCCAGGTAAGTCTAAACCATATCATACTCCCGACGAAACTGTGCCTGTAACGAACAGTGGTATCATATCATACGGTATTTTGCTGGACAAAAAAGGGAAATCGTCAAAGTAGGGTGACAGGAAATTACCTGCTGCTGGTGTCCGTAGATTAGTTTCGTTGTGAGTACGCTGGAGGCTGCTTTTGGGTGGTGAGCCTCAACGGGTTTATGGCATGGCGATAAATCGAGTATCCTGGTCCCTTCGGGCCGAGCTCCCTACTCCTCTTGTCCAACTAGCAATCCAAATCCATAGCCGCCCTCGCAACTCGAGACACGAGAGAGCCTTATTAGTCTCGGGGTTCACACCCCAAAAAAAAGTGACCGAAATTTGCAAGTGCGCTGCCGGCCCAAGCCTAAGAAAACAGGACGCACTCTTAGTATCATACTCGTACTCGGTTGCCTGCCAATCCCTCGCAATCATCTCCCAAACACAATTGGAAAACATGAGAGTCCATATGATGAGGGAGATTTGTAGCTGGAAGATACGGAAATTCGTCCAGTCTTAGAAATACCAGGTTAATATGCCAAGCGTACCCGGCTGCGACGCCCATCTACTTTTGAATTTTCCTTTGTCCGGAACCGGCCATCCAATAACTTAGAAATTGGATAAAAATATTTATATTTATATTTATACAAAACCGAGAGCATCGCATTAATACAGCTTAATCCCTTGGAAAATGACCCTTAACCGTTGATGACGAGGAAATTAACAGTATTCCACATGTCCCGGACATTCCTTGACATCAACCAAAAGTTCACCCTACTTTTAAACCCAAATATCTCAACCAAAACCCCAGATATCTCATTTTCTCTCTGTTAAGTGTAGGGGATTACTTACATCTAATGGAGCCATAATTCTCGTGCCAGTGGCTGTTGGAATCCTTGGCGGATTGGAGTTGAGCCATAGTTTCTCGGCAATTCCGGCTACGGAGTCCTCACTACACCGACACATACTGACCTCCCCACCAACGATCTGAGAGCCTGATAGTAGCCCTGGGTCCATCCCGAACTTCACTCACGTTTAGCGTGGCACTGACAGCAAGATCGGCGGTTTCTAATACGAAACGGGAAGAACCAGATGGTCTTGTTCAAATTAAATTGATCTTCTATGCGCGGTATCTAGGGCTTATAATGGGAAGTAATGTTGCATGCCTGCCAAGACACATATATATCCCATATGCCTTCTCTAAGGCAAGATCAAGATATTCACAACATTCAGGAGATTTAGAAATTCTGGAGTCCAATACCATGCCGCACGACTGTGTGTCCAGAGTGTGGAGTTCACTCTTAGCGATTCTAATGAGTGTGCAACAGCGTCCATACCCTTTATTGATCAGAGTTGGTGTGGGTTTGGCTGAATCAGTTTTTTTGTCGAATTATAAATTTAGGGGAAGAAAGGTGGAAGAAAGATGCGCTACTTTTCTGCTAGCTGAGGGCATGCTAGGATATATATCTCTGCAACTCCAGAACTTCAATGAAACTCAACGAGCTCTCGGGAAAAACACCACCCTGACCAACTAAGATCCGCTGCGATCTTCAACAATCCGGAACCAACCCGATATCCCATGATCCTCCCTAAACCCTGGACCCTATGCCCTATACCAGCTACCATATGCGGAATAGCATATGGTGTGAAAACCCCACAAAACCAAATTCCCGATATATCATATGATGCACAATGGCAACAAGCATCAACCTAAACCACATATACCTCCCGCACACCTCATCTCCTCATAACCGCATGCTTGATAGGCACTCCAACAAATCTGGTGATCAATAGAAGGCGACTAAGTGACCAGCTGCGGGTAATAGAAAAAGAGAATCCTCCCGGAACCCAAACGGGGTGCGGGCAACTGTGGGAGGTATGATATGTTAAGCAACTTTGTTCCCTGTGGTCCTTTCTAACCAAAGTACCGTAATGGTAAAGGCGTGTGTATAAATAAAGTATGATGGATGCATTCCGACCCTTTCATGGATCACGGTAACCTCTCTTCATGCTTCCACGGGTGACCCCATTTCTCCGCACGCTCTGGTTATCACAAAGCAAAGGAATGATATGCCCAGAGAGCCTCCTCCGTCAAGCTCTAAACCTCCAAAACAATATACCATAGTGCTAATCTCCCAGACCCCCGAAAACCCCCACAGTAAACACCATGTAACTAACATCAATCCGCCACCTTCACCACCGCACAGGCCCGGAAGGCGGCGCGCTTAATCAACTTTATCACGCTCCTGCTCCGCCATCCCCCTTGTTGCGATCATTAACTGTAGGCGACCCCCGAGCTTGTTCATCTCGGCTAGTTGGACCCGGAGGCTGGGCTCCACGACCCTCCAAACCGAGGAAGTAGAATACCGAGCAAAGAAAGGCTAAAATATATTGTAGCCCAGAGTCAGTAAAATGAGACCTGTCAACACCGAAGGATTTCTCAAGCAAACCAAGCATTGCCCCTAGCATTACATATAGTAGGTCTGACATGGAAAATATATCTGTCTTTGGTTGTTCGGTCATTCACCTAGCAGCGCGAAACCACGTCGAGTTTAAGCACTCAATCTCATCCAGACTGTTACCTGTTCATCATGTCCTCTCCTGTGCATACCATGCAACCCACTCGTACGCAAAAGCCGATCCAGTACTTAGTCAAAATTACGCGTGTATGAAAGCAGGCATAAAAGTACTTAGTATCATAGACTGTACGCCTGAAGAAGCCCGTCCCATATCTGCAAGTAACAAGTTTACCTACCCCCCAGTAATTTCTCCCAATACCATGGAGTGATCGCCATCGAATCCTCTCACTAGCGATCCATCATACTACGACACTACTGGTGGTTCTTTCTATATGCAATCCCTCCACAGAAATGTTCGCGAGGTCACCGGGTCAGAACGTCGAGTGATGACCATCGCAACTATCGCACGAGGAAAAAAAGAAAAGAAAATCTAATACGATAGTTCGTATAAAACCCCTTTACTTCTATCTATGACAGAAGTAATTACGTTTGTCATGGAGAGCCACAATTTCTTGGAAAACTCCGGAAGGAACTATTCCTCCTAGGAGGGAGAGGCCCTCTTCAAGTAGTTTGAGATGGCAGGATCCCACTCTGGACCATATACAGTTGTCCCGGACCGTCAACATCGAGAGCCCACCCACCCAGGACAAACGAAAACAACCGGGAAAGTAAAATGGTGGAAGAAACCTTTGGGGAGATTGAAAGCCCGAGTGGTAATTAAGTAGGGGCAAGGTCTAGATGAGGGATAGAGCGGGGAATAAAGGACATTCTAATACTCAGTTCTGGATTTCCCCCTTGTTTTTTTCCCCCCCACCAAGTCCTCTTCTCAACACTGCCAACAGAGCTTCCATACGGGAGCAGGGAAGTTCGACATCCCTCTTCGAGTCCGAATTGCGCACCAATAGGAATCAACAGGAAAATCTAGAGCAGGTAGAAGTCGAGGATTGTACTGGCTGTAAGGGGTTCTGTTTTTGTCGAGAGAGAGGAAGGGGATCATCCGATACCAGCCCAGCATAAGGTGAAAATCTGGGACCAAAATATATAATATATCATTTTCTACGAGAGCAGGGGGGTAAATTGGCCATTCTTGGGAGGGCGAGGTAGACATCCAGGTAATCCCCGAAAAATCCTGGGAAAAGAAATCGCCAGCGGACAGAGAAGAAATCCGGTTGGGTATCATAAAATCTGGGACAACAAGGTGCTATACCACTGCATGGCTGCCTGGGTATGAGGCCAACGATCAGAGGGTGAACAGAAAAAGTGGTATGATAAAGTTATATCATATAAAAAAGAGGAATCACCGGGGCCTACTCTACGCGCACACCAAGTTGGGGGGATCACAGCGACATCTCGTCGAAAAAAACACGATTCCGGCATCTCGGACCATCTATCATATGCTGAAACCCGTAGGTAGGCATCCACCCTTTTTTACCCATCGCGATTTCGGAAGAAAATATTGCAGTATCATATTATCAGGCCATTTTTGGCACGGTATGATACTCTTGGTCATTGTTTTTTTTTTTTATAATAATATAGATCTCTACTTTATTGGGGGGGGGGGGTCGGCATCTGTACAAGTAAATACTCCGATATTCCTATGTCATCGACGTATCATACATACCCCTTCACCGGAGGCTACCAAGCACTAGGGTTGCAGGAAGAAAGAAAGAAAAAGGTATCCAAATACCGGCTTCCCCTTTGCTCCCCTCGTCAGGTCGCTGGCACAGTAATATAGGATACGGATAGAATCAAGTTTTAGTAAGTCGGAGCATTATCAAGCTCGGCGTATAATGAATCGCGAAAAGAAGAGAAAAAAAGAAATCCCACCATATTTCCCCCAAAGTTGTAAGGCCATCTCTAACATGTTTCGGCTCTTATCGTGGTGACTGCCGAGCAGGGGTGTTTCTTAAAAATTCAATATTGCATGGTAAGTCACTCTTTGGCACGCCGTAGAAACAACTCTTATGGCTTTTTTTTTTTTTGTCGCGCATGAAACATTTTGATATTGTGCTTTTTCTCCTTTTTGATTAGGGCTCGACTTGCAGGTATCCTACCGGATCTTTGCCCACCAAAGCAACCGCTATGGGGGTATGGGGGTAGGGGGGGACGGGGGTTGCGTAATTTGGCCAAATTTCCGCCAAAGGGATTCGAGTTTTGGCGAAAATCCAATTTGCGGGAAAGCTGACGCTTTTTTATAATATCATAATATTGTGGATCGGGGCGCAAAACTGGGCGTAACTTGATACCTTTTACCAGGATATACAGTACATACGCAATCCCCCACAGCCCTACCTTCCTTCCTCTACCTATGAGCTCTACCTCCCCCACTTAGAGATCCAACCCAACCCCCTGCTAGTACCGTGGCGCCGAGAGGGGAAAAAAAGGGAACTGAGAAAGTTGAAAAACTGACAAACCGATGACCCCTTTGAAACTGGTGATAAGGGATGATTCGACAGCTGGTCACTCATTGCCTCGAATCCATCCAACTTACTTCCCCCCACGGTCAGCCATACCGGTAGCCCTCGTCAGGTCATCACGGCGCCTAATAGTCTTCAGCGGGGACAAGTGGTCCATTCCGTTCATCCGCGGTCCTCCGGCGCCTGCCGGCGGTCGCGAAAGTCAAAGAGAGTGATTTTTTATGATTGAGATGAAGAAGGAAAGACACCTGCACTCGGGTGAGATTGAATGTCGGTATAGTACACCACGCAATAGGAGTGACGAGCATGATGTTAACAGAAAAGTAACAAAGCCTGTTCAATTATTTTATCCGGATCCCTGGGGCTCCAGGAGACCAATTCGCCTTTACTTCAGTGGGTCTAAAAGCATAGGTTGCCGCGTTAGAGTTCGCAATTCCATTGGCTTGCCAAGCTGCCGACAGACTCAGCACAGGCCGGGGGGATGATTTCCGCCGATAATCTAATAGTGGATTCCAAGAGCCCCCTACTCTACCCCACAAAACGAGTACGCTTGTGGCTGTGAGACGCCAGTAAGTTAGTTGTTGCGCAACTGTAAGGTCACCCATGATATCCCTACTTTTTTGGCGCAACCCAACATCCAACATCCCTCCCCCGCCTGACCGGCTTCCGGGTCCAACAGTAATGAATGGGAGCGCCGCCCCGCCCCATGGGGGGTACTCAAACCTTGGATGATTTTCAACTATATTACACCATAATATTATACAGCATCCAATCTTCGGAAGGCTTGCTGGCAGGCATGGCGTCGAAAAGGTCCTCCCGACGCTACTGCTCGCAACTGAAGCAACGGACGAGCCGAATCGACAGACGGCCTGTATCATTGTTATTATGATACGATCATTTTTTTTCCTTTGGAGTTAGCTTGCTTCGGGTATTGGGAAATTTTAGAAATATCTCTCTTCCTGTTAAGTGCTGAGCAAGTCCTTCACCAGCATCTTCCGTTCCACATTTTTTCTCTATCATGAGATTAAAAAGGAGAAGAGAGGTTTCATCATTAACTTTATGCCACGGCGCCCAGCCCACAAGACCACAACCCCGAGGCAGCTCCCCCAGCCGGCAGGCAACCGCACCCCAGTACCGTACGGTATCTTCAGTTATGGTATGATACCAGTAGAGCGCTGTAGGCTAAGCCCTTCAAACACTCAAATTCTCAGTGTAGCCCCATCGACGGGCTCGGGGGATTCGCCACCCCCGGGTTCGACTCGTGTTCCATAGCTGCGCTCCCACAAGTCGGCAAGGTCTTTACAGATTGCAGCCCCGCTCGCCGAATCAGGCAAATTTTGGGTTGAAATGTGCAAGCAACATACGGTAGGGTAAGCTAAGATTACAAGTATATTGATTGGATGGTGGTGGTTCTGGCGGGGTACCGTATTCCGTTAGAGAGTACCGTAGCCTGGGTGGTCAGGATTGAAGGCGCAGCACTTGGCGCGGGTTGTGCGAGCCCGGTAACGAAAAGTACCGTATTGAACCGGTTGAGATTAGGAAGCGGATTGCAAGGCGGTGGCGGGAGGGACAAGTGTTATCATAGGAAGAGATCCAGCAGGCTGGACCGCCGCGCAGGATGCGCCGGGCTCTTAAGATGGTAGTGACACCGGTACTGAAGCATTAACGAATTAGGTCTTTCACAGCTTCACTAGATTGGCCCATCTTCGACGCCTCGGCTAACTATTTGGACAGTTACCGCTTGCACCAGCCAGTCGCATGTAGACCAATGAACTAGTGAAAGCTCAGAAGCTAGTGACGGGCAGTACAGTAGCATCGCAGTCGGTATTGTATCGTACTCGAGCACAGCACGAGGGTCAAGCATGAAAAAGCGGTATGATACTTGCACTAGGGGTTGGCAAAGGTAGGGACCACCTCCACCAGGAGGTGTGGAATTTGTGTGAGACTCCTGGTAAAACAGAGGAAAGGAGAAGTGGCGATTGCTCAAACACCTTGCTAGGTGAAGACTTGTGTTACCGTAACCAAAATGCCCTTTATTCGAGTACTGAGTACTAGTACATCCGAGTACTATACTATACTATGCACTACGAGCGCAAAAGGGTGCGGAGCCGGGTACCACCAGCAATGATGCCGATTTTAGCCAGAATTCGTAGCACGCAGCAACCGGCTCTCCCGGAGACGCAAACTTTCCGCTCCTCAGCAAGAAACCGGAGGGTTTTTTCTTGTTTGTTTGATGTATTGGACCAGGGGTCAGGCGGCTCGTCCGTCGAGTATACTGACTGACGGAATTGGAAATTTTATTAGAGATCCTGCCGGGTCGTAATTCTCAGCCGTACTCGAGGACACCGCTACTGTAATTTCTAGTTATCATACCAGTATAGTACACGCCATATGTGCCACCACGGGTATTTTACCCCTAACCCCCCTCCTGTGCACTGCGACAGTACTTGTACTCGAGTACTCGTACTTGTATTGGCCCCATCACACCCGTCCCTCACGTAAGAACACTTGTACTGTACTGTACTAGTACAGTACAGGTGCAACCTGCGGTAAAAAAGAAAAAAAACCGGAAAACCGGGGTCACAAGTATACAGTAGTAAAAGCGCGGAAACCGATTGGCTCGAGACACCCAATTTTCCAATCAGAACCCCAGAATCCTGTGTCTCATTTTCCGATTTATTACTGGTCCTTGAGTATGATACCGGTACGGTTTTTTACCGCGGAGCGTAAAGCATACTCCCGCACAGGGCCGTTAAACCCATAACCGAAATCCCCCTCGGTGTAACCCACCTACACCCTGCACCCACAAACCCGCCATTTCGGGCAGAAACGCAAACTTCCAGAAGATACCCCCCGACACACGTTGCGACACACACAGGAAAAACCGTCTCCGCCCCTCGCAAACGCAACACGACCCAACGCGGTTCCCAAGCTCAGCCCCACAATCCACGAGTAACAAATTCCGGTAAGGGTAAGCCAGACAGAATAAGAAGGCCAGCCAGCCAGCCCCACCAACGGTTTTTCGGACAATTAATTAGGGTTAGGGTTATTAACGATAGTACCATTAGTCATGGCTGACATAGTTGTCCTCATTTCCACACAACCTGTTTTCCATAATTGAATAACTATTCTGGTGGTTCCCGCTTGATCAGTTCAGCTCCGTTCCCCGTGCTCATAACGTGATGAAATAATTTGGGTAGAATCTGACAACCCCATCTAAAATATCTTTTAGTTATGTAAATACTTGAATCTTCATTAAAGTACTTACTTCTTACTGGAGTGCTCATTCTAGGCGGGAAATCACTGAAAGATGAAAGCGCTTGCATTGAAACTACTCGATGGTTATGATAAGCGCATATCTTCGAAGTTGCCCCTGGTGTGGAGTGCAGAACTAGACGGAGTTCTCATCGTTGCCATCACTGCCTTCACGCTTTCCTCACTCGCCTACAGTATCTCTGTGTGCTCTGTTGCGCTGTATGAGGATCGCAGGTAGGCTCTACCGTTGCGAAGGAGGAGGAGTGAAGGAAGGAGGTCGGGATAAGATTCTTATGAAGGGCTTGGCGGGGTGGATCAGGGTAACATGCTGAGGGATTGAGGGAAGGCTATTTTCGGAGGTTGGAGTTGGGAGACGTTGGCGTGTGCTGCACGTGGTCCGGGTGCTTGGAAGATACCAGTACAATGGCAGGCAAGTCTGGAGAAAACCTTTCCAATAAGTTACCGGTACTGTACCTTGCTTTCCTGCGCGTGCCATCCTTGGCCAAGACATGCCATGAAAAAAAAGGTTTTCACATAGCAACAGCAAAATACCCAGAGACTGTTGGAATCCTTTCATCCTTCAAATAACCCGGACAAATTTGAAAGAAAATTATAATATCATAAAACTCAAGGCTCGCAGGTACTTTTTCCAGTTCTTTCCTGCAATTTTTGAGGACAAACCGGGTCCGAGTCTTGTAGTGAAAGGTTGTAGTGCTCTCCTTGAAAATTCTTTGACAACCAAACCACACCCTTCTAAGCAAGGGCAAACAAACACACAGAAATCCTTTCTAACTGTAAAAACAAATCAAATATCGGGCCGCTCATCGGGTTTGTCTGTGCTCTTTTCAATTTGTTTTTTTGAATTCTCTCCACCATTTTGTAAAGGGCCAAAGGTGAGGTGATTCTTTGGAAGGTTTCGCTTTTCTGATGGTATACCGGTATCTCCCGGGCGATGGTGTCGGAAAAGTTTGTTGCCAAGTGCATAGTGCCGGTACGAGTATTGAAAAGGTTGCTGACCCGGCAAGTATCCGAAATCGGGGGTCGTAAGTTTGTATGGGGGCTCAGATATGCACGCATTTTATGCCATGCACTCAAGTATTTTGCGAATCCCTGTTTTCGGGTATTTCTTGCCCACTGCTCGAGCACGAGTACCGGTACCGGGACAATAATGCGAGAACGAGATTGGCGAGGGGTGTGTGGATGTGCTCGAGTACTGAGGGGATTTTCTCCGGATGGTAGGGGCTCTACGGTAGGAGTGGGTGAGGACGAGGAGGAGGAGAGGAGAGAAGAGTTCATGGAACCGTATCATATTGGAATGGTCCGTGATTTGAAGGGGATAAACAGAAACTATCATAAATTACCGTGGATGTATGGACAGCTGACAATGGATGGTGATAGCCAGGGGGTGATCTTTGTGGTGGAGATGCATCTCATGCACATCCGACGAGCAAGGCGCCTGCACTGCTGCGCTTGAGCCCTGTCCACAGCAAGTCTGCAAATTTCCTGGGTCTGTTCCTGCAGTCCTGAGTTTGCTTGGGTGAGTGAGCGAGCCGACGGATACGGCATCGTGTCCTATTTATCGTTTGCCCCTGCTCTTGCACCCAAGACAAACAAAACAATGTGGTGAGCCTCATGATGGCTTTTCGTTCAACCCACTACACGAGTATGATACAGTACAAGTAACACTACTCTAAACCGAGGACACAATCGCATCTATTAACTTGGCTTCCATCCATTGTCCGAGGTTTGGATCCCTCTCACTACCCCCTTTTGTGAGGTCAGTGAAGGTGAGAAGGGCATAGAAAGCACTCGGGTGATTTCTTTTCCTTTCCCCCTTCCTTCCTTCCTCTCTTTTCTTTTTTGTCGATCCTGGTCATAGTGGCCGCAGTGAGGAGGACACGTTTTGTTCCCGTCCAGAGGCCATAATAACGCCCCGGTCCTCCTGCGAGAGGCCGAGGGACTGGAGGGGAAAGAATAGAAAACCACACCGACGGAAAGAGAGTTCTATTGGTTGGGGAAGACTTTAGGTGAAGCACCCGGGGAACGAAAGGAGAAGCATATCATATTACCGGTGAACCATAGTACCGTACTGTACCCACCTTCATCCATCAAGACAACTTTCCCTGGGTTCGTCCCTTCTCCCGCATTTCACCATTTCCCCGTTCCACCTCCTGAGTCCACGCAACATTTTTTTTCTTTTTCCTTCTTTCCTTTCCTTGTACTTTTTTTTTTCCCTTTCATCTTTTCCCCTTCTTCTTCCTTTACCTCCCTATTCCCCTCAACAGTAACACACACCCCATTAACCCTCCAATTTCACCGGCAGATTGGCGGAATGGTTCTGGGTCACCATTCTTTGACACGCCAGCGGCGGTCGTCCCTTTGCGGCCTGTCCTCATCGAATTCATTTCTAGACACCGACCCAGCAGCACCGATTTCATCATCAGCAATGTCCACGACAATCACCGAGGCATTGACAGGGAAGGTCCCATTCGATGTTCCGTACACCCTGCTCTCGGGCAGGCACTGGACAACAGCACAAGCACACAAACCACCCTCAAACAAGTTCGTCCAGCCACCGCCCACGGCGAAACACGTCAATCCCGCATGGGGCCGATTTTCCGGAAATGAGTGGGTTACGGTGATGGGCTGTAGCGCCATTGTGCTTTTCTGCCCACTGCTAGCCCTCCTCGCGTGCGTTTGTCTGAAGCATTTCGATGGTGGTTTGTTACCGACGCTGTGGGCCTTCATGACGACGCACCCGGTGGAATTCATTGTTAGGTATGCCCCCCGGCCTACGGCTGGTGCCTCGGCAGCCTATGCGGGCTGGTTGTTATTCCAGGCGGCGCTGTATGCATGGTTGCCCAGTCCCATCGGGTACGGACAACGTACGCCCGCCGGACATCTTCTGCCGTATCGTGTGAACGGTATTCACGCCTGGGTCGTTACGCATGTGGTCTCTGTGGTTGCGGTTTACACTGGCATGTTGGATCCAGCGGTAATCGCCAAGAATTGGGAAGGGTTGTTGGTCGTGGCGAATGTTTACGGCTATCTTCTTGCCGTGGTGGCTTATTTGAAAGCGCACCTGTTCCCGACCCATGAGGCGGACAGAAAATTCAGTGGTGCGTTTTCCGAGTCAGCAAACCTGAGTTTCTATTGTCTCTCTCTCTGGGGGGAAGGGGTTTTTTTTTTTGAGGTCGAGGTAGAAAAATGGCTAACTGATGGCTTTCAGGTTCCATGGTTTATGACTTTTACATGGGGATCGAGTTAAACCCAAGGTTCGGTGAATGGTGGGATTTCAAATTATTCCACAATGGGCGACCGGGGATCGTTGCCTGGACCCTGATGTAAGCTTGGACCCTCACCACCCTCACCATTTTCACACACCAGAAAATGGGGCTCGCGGGTGACTGATTAGTGGTGTGCTAATCTTGTCCCTAGCAACCTCTCATTCGCCGCTTGGCAGTTCCAATTGCACGGATACATTTCCAACTCTATGATTATTGTCAACATCCTTCATGCATTTTATGTCGTGGACTTTTTCATCAACGAGGATTGGTATCTGCGCACCATTGATATCTGTCATGATCATTACGGATTTTACCTCGCGTGGGGGAGTATGGTCTGGTTGCCCGGAACGTACACTTTGCAAGCGCAGTATCTGGCACGATACCCGGTTGACCTGTCGACGCCGGTCGCGGCCGCGATACTCTTGATCGGCATCTCGGGGTACGTCGTTTTCCGCAGCGTGAATTATCAAAAGGATATTGTCCGGAGAACCAACGGGGAGTGTAATATATGGGGCAAGAAGGCGGAGGTGATACGCACGACCTACAAAACTGAGGACGGAAAAATGCACGAATCATTACTCCTTTGCTCGGGTGCGTACATTCTTCCCACATTATTGTTATCCCGCTCGGTGGCACAAAACTGACCCGTGCATCGTAGGATGGTGGGGAATCGTTCGTCACGCGAACTACCTGGGGGATTTGGTGCTTTCGTACAGCGGATGCGCGGTGTGCGGGGTGCATAATATCCTGCCCTGGTGGTACGCAGTTTTCATGACGGCCTTGCTGCTCCAACGGTGCGTGAGAGATCACTCGCGGTGCTTGGGGAAATATGGGGAAGATTGGGAAAGGTATTGCGGAAGGGTGAAATGGAAGTTGATTCCGGGCGTTTATTAGAGGGTTGTTTGTTTGTAGGGTAGAGTAGACGTGTTTTTTTCCTCTTCCCCACCCCCTTTGTCTCTGTCTCTCCTTCCCTCCCTCTGTCTGTCGGTTAGCCTTTCTGTGTATAGTACAGTACCTTCATACCTACCTGCATACATACATATGGTGGTGCGCTGCGAGGTACAGTGGGACTGTGAATAAGCTTGAAGGACAGTAGTTGATCAGCGAAGGGTTGGTAGGTTATGAGATGCTGCACTGTAAAGCGCTGTGGAGCACGGCTCGTACCGCGTGATTGCAGCAAGAAGAGTGATTACAAGCAGGACACCCGCAGTATACATGTGTGAACAACGAGTGCTGCACCGTATAGTGCGGGTAAGGTCGGGTAGAGAAAGGGGCGCAAGAGTTACGGTATCATAGGTAACTTACAGTACGTATGTTACAGTGCTGTGCGATTTAACGCTACTCGTACTTGTACAGTCCCGTGACTCGGTTAAGCGGGCCGCCACTAAGCTTCCGCGCCCGTGAAACAGGCTACGGTAATTTACCGACACACGACATTACTTGGTGAATTAAAAAATACAGGTGCTCGAGTATTCTGCAGACTGGACGACAAAAGGAAAAATTTGCCCCAATTCCTGACCCTTCCCACCCATCTAACTTCCACTCTTACAGTACGAGTACTGTACAGTAAAGTACTTTACCTAAATTTATCCACCACCTTCCCACCCTACTCGAGTAGGGTAATACTCGAGTAATAAACCTCTTCCTCTTCTCTCCTGTTCCACCCTATCCCGCTCATTCATCCATCGTCTTCCCTCTCGCTCTCCCTTATGCACGATCGTGTGCGCACCTTTGTGAACCGCCCACCATCCTACCGTAACTGGACCTCTCCTCCTATCTTTCACCTACCGTGCTTAAGGCCTGCAACCAATCATCTCGATTTTAAACTTTGCCGGTCACACCACCACCGCCATCACACCTACACAGGCCCATCCATCCATCCTTCTCGCCTTTACTTCCGCCCCTTCCCCTTTCACTCTTTCCTTTCTTTTTCTTTTCCTTTTTCACTTTTTTTCTCTCCTCTCTTGCCACAGATAAATAGTATAACCTCTCCTCCTTCTCCCCCCTTTTTTATTTTTGTTTGTTTCTTTGATTGTTTGTTACTGACTTCGTGCCCACTCATCAGGGGAAATCGACAAAATGCCTCGTAAACAAACAAACTCATGGGGGGACCCAATTCACTTCTCGCAATCTTCGACCGCCGGACAAGAGTACCCGGGACCCTCCCCGCATGCAGAAATGAGCTGGACCGTCTGCTACGACGACGACTGCGAAATACATCTTTGCGAGAAACAGGGCTCTGGGTGGTTCCCCAAGAGGAAGGGCAGGAAGGGTCCGAGGAATGGGAAGGGGAAGGGGAAAGGGAAGGGTGCGAGGAGGGATCTTGACGAAGACGATCCGGAGAATAGACCCTGGGGAGACGATGGGGATGGGGGAGGGTGTCCCATTCCTACCGAGGAGGAGGTGAAGGTTATACTGGCCAGGAAGGCTGCTCGTGAGGCTGCAGAGGCGAAGGCGGCGGCGGCGGCGGCGGTGTCAGGGGTAAAGAAGGGTGTTCGGATTGGGCAGGAAGAGGAGGCGAAGCCCAAGGCGAGGGTTGGCGGTGGGGTGAAACCAAAGGCGGTGCCTGAGGTTAAGAGTGACTGGGCAGAGAGGATTCGCGAGCTGTTGGCCGGGGGTGTAAAGGCGGGCGGGGGTGTCCGTTTGAATACTTTAAAGTGCGACAACGATTCCTCTGGGCGGTTTCCGGCTGGCGCAATTGCGAAACCCGTGTCTTCGGCAGGGAATCCTACTCCCGCGGTGGCGAAACACGAACCTCGCAGTGGAAAGGGACAATTTCCTTCCCCAAACAGAAATGCGATTGCGCCGGCGAACCTCAATCCTGACCTTGAGAAGAAACTGTTTACCTCTCCGCCTATCACAACTGCCAAGACTCCTCAAAAGATACATTTAACTTCTTCACATACCACCGCTCTGGGTACACCCACAGAGCACAACCCCACCTCTGAGAAGAAGCGGTCTACTTCTCCGCCTGTTACCACTACACATGCGCCGGCGATACCCAACCCTCATCTCGAGAAGAAACAACGATTCGCTTCCTCGCCCCCGACCAACCCTCATCAAAAAAAGCAACCTCTCCAACCTCGTAAAGACCAAGGCAAGATAAACCTGTACACAAAACCACCCAAGACGTCTGATCAGAATCCTCTTGTCGCGGCTTCCGTTCCAACAGCGGCAATCACTGCGAGGGTAGCGGTAAAGGCGAAACTTGCAGCTGAGCGGGAAGAAAAGCTCCCGCAAATGGTCAAAAATAAGCGGATGATGGGAGCGAAGGCGGGCGTGGTCTAGACGGTTTGCTCTCATATATCTCCTTTTGAAGCAGTGTGAGGGATTTCTTCGTTATCATTACTTTTTGGCTTTACTTTCCATATTTTTTTTTTTGACGGCTTTCGGAGTGCTTGCCTGGTTGGCTGCTGAGTTTAGTTTTTCCTTTGTTACGTGGGTCATTCTGTTTGTCTGAATTTTATTTTTATTTTCTTCACTCTTTCCTGTCAGGTGTTTATCAGCATGGGTTGAATAAGTTTCGTTCGCATGATTTTTTCACTGGATTTTCGAAGATGGGAGTGATTCGCTACCGCGGTATTATTACCCATATACACTGATTGACGTTTGCTACTACACAATACGGAATAAATGTGAGGGAGTGGATAGGGAGCATGTTGTTGGCGGTTATATCTTAGACATGATAGACAGATGGATAGCTAGCTTGGCTGCTAATTGAGTACGTTCTTTGGGCTGGAATGAAAATTAGACTATAGCTAATCTCATTGGTTTCCCTGGTTGTGTGATATTTGCTTGAAAGTGCGCGTGGAGAATACGTTATCCACAGAGCTCAAAATGACGTAGGCCAGAGGTATAGGTTGGGTGTCGCAAACACAAGTGTCGGTATTATACGAGTACAGTACTCCGTGGGGAGGCAACTCAAATGGGATATAGACTAGTCTAGCCTACTCATAGGAGAGAGGGGCGATGCTCTCGGCCAGAGCCATGAGAAAAAGGTTTGCGTTGAAGAGGTCCACAACTTCAAGGATCTAATCTACATTGCGTTCAGTACCCACAGATTTCATAAATTGTTCTTGAATGGCGCAGCCTTCACGATAGGGCAACCCTCACTTTTTGGTTTGCCTCTATCATAGGCTCATGGCAAATTTTCTGGTTCTCCACTATGATATTGTTTATGATACCACGAGTATGATACCGGTACCCGGGTAAAGTTTGCCTAACATACAATTTTCCTGGGTTGGTGGGACGCAGACTCCATATCCGGACACTTGTTTAAGTTAAGCCAAAGCCTCCTCCCCCACCTGGGACATATCTCCTCCATAGACCCCCGGCGTATCAGAACACTATTGTGTGAGCGCCACACCTACAGCGCAGTAGCTCACCGAACATCGCTCGGAGCCATCATGACATTCCCGAGCACTTTAATCTTCCGTTTCTATTTTTATTTTTATTTTTTTTTCCGCGCAAAAATGCTCACTCATTTCTCAAAATGTCCCGACCGCTGGTTTGGCCCACCTTGATGTGGTTGGTGGGCCTGTTTAAAAAATCGCGAGGTCAATCTCTTGAAGTTTTCACTTGTATTAATCATAAATTTATTTACAATGAGTCTATCAACGGAAATAGCCGTGCATGGGAACCTTTTAAAGTTTGGAATGGGTCGGGACGGAATTGCGAAAGAAAAAACACCCCCTGAGATCCCGGCAACTTCCCCCGTTGGGCTGATCCAGAAGGAATCCTTGTCAGATTTATGTTTCTGAATCCGGAGATTATTGTAGTACGGTACTGTGCTCGGGTAGGTACTTATATCAGCGGTACGACGGGAACTACGCCCAAAAGTACTGGGGGGAAATGGGTAAGTTATTTGGGCGGAAAACTGGCTCGATGCACGCCAAGACAGGAGAGGAATGGGGGATGGAATGTGCGTGTTGATGGAATGCCAGCGTTGGGAGTGTTTGACGATTTAGGGTCCCCGGCGGATGGTCGGTATGAGCAAAAAAAAAAAAAACAGGACTGGAATGGTGAGGACAACACTTTTTTTCAAAGTTTTCCTTTCCTCACTTGAGATTTTCCGCTGACAGGCTTCAATACAGGCGTTCTGTCCCCTTGCCTCTGTTTTGGCGGAAATCCTATCGGATTTCCGGTACTCTAATTTCACTTTCCCTCTCGATCCTCTCGTGCGTGATTTTTTTGCGTGAATATATACCCGCAAACACGGTAGCCAAGAATCTGAGCATTCAAAGTCCCAATTATCTGTTGCCGATAGCAGGGGTTTTTCCTTGTCTGGGTGGTTCCGTGCAGAGGAGCTACGAATGGCGGTGTAGGGGCAAAAATCTTGTATGTGTGTATGTATGCATGCCTGGAGAAGAAAGGTGTTTAATGTGAAAATTGCTGATTTCGGATACTCACCCACTTCCCGGACCCGCTGGGAGATACCCAGGATTTCAGTGCGTTGCGGGGGGTGAATCAATGCTTGCACGGGGGGTTTTTTTTCTTTCTCTTCTTCCATAGTGACTAAGGGTTGCATTTTTTGGCATCACCACACGGAACTTTAATGGAGACGTGTACTGTACAGTACTCGCGTGGTTACATAAATTATGTATGTGGACCCGCCCCCGTTTGGAGAATTCTTCTCTCCACCAGGTTTGCTTGTGGTGAGGTGTAGTGGAGTCTGTCTCCATATACTTGCTTATTCCACGACTGATAAAAATAACTCAGGTACCCACCACTAGCGCCGCCGCCGACGAGCTAACGTCAAGCGGTGTGGAATGGGAGTTGCAAACTTGCTACGATACTAATTCCCTGATGTGTACTTGAGTACCGGTATATCGGGTTTTATCGTTTCTCGGCTAAAAGTGAGGACGCTTTCGCATCTATCGGCTTAACTTAGTTGAAGCTTCTAGTATCTCTTAGATAGGGGGTGATTGAATGGAGGATAGAGGGTATGATATGATACAAGAGGAGAATTGGCTTCTGTTATACAGTACTACAATATCACATTGGAATGTCCGGAAGTCGGATTTTGAGCTTGTCTGGTGGCTGAAACCGCATAGTGCGCTCGTCGCACTGGGGGGGGGGGTATGTCGGAAAGACAGAGGCGCTCCACAGGTTGTGAAATACGCAGAGTATTACTAGCCCTCATGATATGATATCATATAAAGTTAGACTCTAGGAGGGAGGGGGAGTCTGGGGACTGTCGTGAGTATCTCTGCTCCTGAAATACCTCGCAAAAACAAGCTGCCACTGCTCAACGCTATTTCTACCTTGTTGTGAGTTGTGTCTGTGAGAAAGAGGGAGTCCTGTTGCCGGTGGGGGGATTGTAGGAAGCTGAAGACAATACTGCCGTTCAGGTACAACCCCTTTAGAAGGCCGGGGTATGTGACATGCTGGGGGGGGGTGGGGGGGGGAAACCCCCTATGGGCTTTTCCCCCAGGGGGGGGGGGGTTATTTGGAAAAGAAAGAGGCCCCCCCCGGGTTGTAAAATACGCAGGGTTTTACTGCCCCCCTTGTTATGATTTCATAAAAAGTTAGATTTTGGGGGGGGGGGGGATTTGGGGGACTTTGGGGAGTTTTTCGGCCCCGAAAATCCTTCGAAAAAAAAAGCGGCCCCTGTTCAACGTTTTTTTTCCCTTTTTGGAAGTTGTGTTTGGGAGAGAGGGGGAGCCCTTTTGCCGGGGGGGGGATTGTAGGAAGTTGAGGACAATACTCCCGTTCGGGTACAACCCCTTTAAAAGGCCGGGGTATGTGACATGTCGGGGGGGGGGGGGGGTAGAAGTGTGGCTTACTCTATTTCCAGTCTACGGCACATCATTTGGCTGGGAGTGCCCGAGGGACTGGGGAAGCAGCCATATCACCCTACCCCCTACTCTATAGGATTGGAAAGTACCTTGAGTACTCGAGAGAAACAAAGTACGTTGTGTCCATACTAGTGCTGAGGCTTAAACTGGGTTATGGTACAGTACTAGAGTACGTGCCAACATTACGACGGTGCCGTACATAAGATGTCACCCCGGATAAAACGGATAGGGTCGGTGAAACTCCAATCTACTCGTACTGGGCCGTCGCCCTGGCGCTGGGGATAGTACGAGTAAAGCTACTGCTAATGCGAAATGATGTCAACCCTGACAGGCCAGACACGGTTCTTGACTAAACAGGGAAAATGGACAGCTGCCGGAAATGGGTATGAGGAAATAGTGGAGTCTCTGCTAGCAAGGAAAGATGTCGACCCCGACAGGCCAGTCTCACCTCATGGCCAACACCCCTCTCGATAGCTGCCAAGAAGGGGTGTGAGGAAATAGTGAAGCTATTTTTAGCACGAGAAGATGTCACCTCTCCCGAAGTCTTCTAATAGGTCTATGACGGAGGTTTGCAATCACGGCATAGAATATACTTTACTCTTGTTAAAGTCATCCCCTTCACCTCCCCCCCTTGTCTCTGCTTTCCCGTTCTCTCTGTTTAGATATCCATCTCATGGACTTCCGCGTGTATTCTTCTGAGTTGTTATTACGAGTCTTGCTGCTTGCTCATCACAGATTATATGTGACCGCTACCCGATAGCACGTAGGTGTTGTGGTATGATATCTTAATCATGACCTAGGGTGGGGGATGAGTGTTCAGCAGTGGGTGTGGGAGCCGGTACGCTAATTAAGGGAAATATCATGTGGTGGGGTTTCGCTGGGGGAGGGGGATAGTCGATAAGGCCTGAAAATGGCTCTTTCGTTTGATGGTGTTCTTGTGGGCTGTTTCGCAGGCTCTGTCTGAATATGCTTTCCCCCTTTGTCACTCCATCACACTTTTGTTGGCTCGTTTTTACAAGCATCTAATGTCTGAAAATTAATGATAATTCACATTATATGCAACTACCCTTAGTCCCGTACACATCTTCCGCATTGTATAAAAAGGGGGCCCATCTTAAAAAAACCAAAGTTACACTCTTTCCAGTTTGATCCCACGGGAGTGGAACGCCCATCTATACCATCTAGTCCGACGTTTTGCAGGTATGGTACCCCATCACGGCCGGGAGCTGAAAACAGACCCCTACGTACTTACTTTCCATTCCTGCTTCCAGATGAATGAGCGTTTGCCATTTATTCATCCCCCGGCATAACCCTCCCGTCAATCAATCAATCAACCCCCCCACCCCATCCGGCTTAGATATCAGCCCCTGTCTCTCAACATACCAACCGGCTAACGGTTAAAATACCTACGGTATAGTGGGGCGCAGAGTGGCGGTGAGAAGTAAGGCATTTTTTAATTTTATTTTGGGTTTGTAACTGAGAGGCATTGGGATAACTTATTCGAATTCGATTCGGGTATCGCAATACTCAACGAGTCGATTATTCGATGATTTGGTACACTGAGCCTCCCAAGATTGGCTACGGGATATTACAATACCGGAAGGACTATCGTAGAATAATTGAACCCCGCGGTAAGGAGTTTAGAGTTCCCTCTTTGGATGAAGGAGGGGGGAGGGTAATCACTACTGAATGGATGTTACTGACTTTCGGGCTATAGCTTGGACAGATAAAAAGGAGAAAAATACAACACAACTTACTAGGACACGCCATAGCGTGAGGTTCGATTATTATTCCAGTTGCGGTAGTATATTTGGGCGCCGGGAATGGACTCATTCCCTAAAGTAAGTCCTTACTCTCTTCAAATTAGTACCAACAACTCCACTGTCACGGTATTGGGATGATTATGTGTCTCACTCGAGAACTGTGGAGCGATTGTTGAGAAAGAGGACTTGGGGGGTATTGATAATGACACTGGTACGTAAATTCTCGTTGGTGATTAAATCATAATAATTATCAAAACGTATCATACCATTTTACTGTAGTGAACCCATCATCACTAGTCACTCGACTTCGTGGCATAATTGAGCCTCCTAACGGTGGAATTTCCCCCTTCACTCGATATGCGAAGCACTCCTGAATTCGGTGTTCATTTTGCTTCCACCTTCTGGAAACACTGTGAGAGCTATTCGTGGGTCATTTACCCCGACAACTCCTGCATATATCCTGATGAAATACAGTTCTAATATCATCCCACCACTGCTCTTATGAGTAGGTGTTTCCCTCGGCTTAATATTCCGGGACAAACACCATGGCGTTATCTCTTAGGAATTATGGCTGAGTGGGGGTAGTGCTTGGCGGTGACTTGTCGGCTGTGTGGGAGCTGGTGAGTGAATAGAGGGCTTGTTCGAGTGGGATGAGAGCGGAGGATAAAGGGGCCTTGAATGTTTTCGTGCTTGTTGGGTTCTTTTCTGGCTCCCTCAA
>NW_003298843.1:151992-160935 GCF_000151645.1 Tuber melanosporum | reverse complement strand
AACTAAATGGAGCACCTAGCGCCCATCGCAAGTCGTGGTGACGCTTTCTTCTGGTTGAGTGTATTCCGCCGCTATCATACAGCACAGTACAGTACACGTCCCGCGTTGAATTATTACCTGGCGGGAAAGGAGAGAGGTACTATCGCAAGCAGTAAGAAAGTAGGTGGGTGGGCAGAAACGCCCTATCGAAGCAGATGTGCTACGGGCTCTCCGGAAAAAGCACCTGACGATATTTCGGCACATAACCCCCCCCCCCCAACTCCTCCCCATCCAAGCCTCTTCCAAAAACTCTCCTCCAGATACGTGCGTAATAAACCGTCCAGACCGGTAGTACCGCACTGCACTGAACTGTCCCGTGCTTAGACCACTCACAGCACAGACGAATGCATACACAGTACAGTACTTACTCATCCAGCGCTCCGTCATACCCTGCAATAGGATGTGTACCATCTCGACTGACAAACTCAATTACTATGGCAACGATGCTATGTACCACCCCCTCACCCGGAAGCACTGCTGCTATAGAAAGTAGCGCCTCGTGCAGTGCAGGTGCGGGCGGATTCGAACTGGGCCGGGCGCTCTTGATCAGCTATCAATTTGGGTATCATACCCGGGAACTGACAATCTCACCACCGATCGGAGCGCTCCGCCGGACGGTGTTCCGTAGTATGATATCATACTTGCGGGATGAATTATTGGGGATCCCAGTGCTATCATACGATATGGTTGGTTGGTGCGGGGCACTCTCGCCGCCTCTCCTTGCACAACCTGGTGGAGTCGGGTCTTGGGTAGATATGTTAGGCTAGGGTAGGGTACAAATAGTTTGGCTAATTCAGTATCATAAATATCATAGAGGGTGAGCGCGTCATATCCTCCCACTCACTCACACACTCATGTTGATATGTTATAAAACGCATTTCGTATCATTCATATAATAGTTGTATATGCTACCAATCCAACTCCAACTCTACCCAAGCTGTAAAAATTTCGCAACAAACCGATAAAGGGCTCTAAAGTGCTCACTGCTTTCAAATATACATCTCCCTCGTCCCTTCCTCCGACTCATAAACGACCGAAGCAATCCTACTGTACACCTTACTGGACTCCCCAAACAACAGGGCGCACGCACAGACCACCACGAAAGAAATTAACAAGAGGAGGTTTTTTGTGGGTGAGGAGGTTGGTGTTTCGTTATACTCCCGAACCATTAGTTGTCATCAATGGAAATTTAAAGGGGAGGGGGGATATACAGTAACAATCCAATCATCCCACCTAACCCACAGCGAATGCCACCAGAAGTGTGTCTGGGACCATGGATAGGTCATGGCGTTCCAGCCAGATTCGTTGTTGTACCACTTCGCCCTCATTAGCTCTCACTTCTAATATTTCGGCTAGCAAGATAAGGTAAAAGGGTACAAACAGTCTTACACCCAGAGCTCCACACCATCCTCGCCAGCTCCTTCTGAACGCTTGAAACCCACTTCCTCTCCTTCTCTCGCCTAACCTCCACTGCCGCCCCCCTCGCCCCCCTCCCCAACACTGGTCGCAGCACCTTCAACGCATATTCAATAGTATTCTCGATCGCCATGAGCGCAGAGGTATGTCCCGTCGCGGCGTTCGGTCCTAGAAGCATGAAGAAGTTGGGAAACCCATGCAAAGCGGTGGTCTTGTACGCGCCCGGACCACCTAATCCGGCAAAGTGATCGGTCATGCTGACACCCTGTCTGCCGATTATGCGCAACGGGAAGTAGCAAGTTTTGAAGCCGGTTGCGAAGATTATTACTTGTGCTTTGTAGTGTGTGTCGGTGGAAGTTTGGATGCCGGTTGGGGTTATTCGCGTTATGGCGGATTTGGCTAGGGTTACGTGTGAGTTGTGGAGGCATTTTAGGTAGTCAACGTCGAGGACTCTTCGCTAGTTACTATTAGCGCTAGGTGTAGCGAGAGAGAACTAGGGGGAGAAGGACTTTACACCCGACCTCATAATCGGGGATTAATATGTCGTGATACTTTTCCGGCGATGCCTCCCGCATGTATTTTTCCAACACAGGCCTTCGCCTCGCTCGATACTTTTTAGAGCTCTCGCTACCACCGAAGAGATGGAAAGCGTCCTCCATCACAAGGAATATCAGGAATCTGTGAAGTCGGTTTACCAACGGGATGTTCCGGAATATCCATTGGATCCTTGGAGTGTAATTTATTTTAGGAGCCTTGACTAGCCAATGCGCGCTCCTGACGATCTGGGTTACCGACGCAGCGACCTCTGCAACCGCCGGGACGATTTGTGAGGCGGTGCCTGGGGGGGTCAATTAGTTGGAGCCCTCAGTGGATGGAGGGGGTGGCTTACAGCCATTGCCAACGACTACTACGTCCTTGCCTTTAAACTCAATAGCCTGATCCCACTCTGCCGAATGGCAAATCCTCCCCTGGAACTCCTCCATCCCATCCACCTCCGGAACATTCGGATATACCAACCCCCCAACAGCACTAAACAGCACCCGGCACTCATGTTCCCACTCCTCCTTCTCCTCCCCCTGTCCCTTCCTCCGAACCCTAACTTTCCAAACCCCCCTCCCTTCCACCCACTCACAGCCCAAAACCTCGGCCCCTAAGGTCGCCCTCTCGGGAATCCCATACTCCCTCGCGACCCCTAGCGCATACTCCTTGATCTCCTCCTGCGGCGGTGTTATGCACGACCAGGCAGCATTCATGGCGAAGCTAAAGCTGTAGAGCACGCTCGGGACATCGCACGCGGCGCCTGGGTACGTATTCGCATGCCAGGTCCCACCCAGGTTTGTATTCCGGTCGTAGAAGTGCGCGCTCGCGTGCGGGTAGTGGGTCTTTAGGCGTGCGCCGAGTGCAATCCCTGAGAGACCGGTGCCAATGCAGACAACGTCTGTGTATTTTGGTGGCGGTGACATGGATATTGGATAAAGTGTGTTCTGTTGTCAGAGTGATGAGAGAATTGCTGATTGACACCACGTGGCCCTTTGCAGAGCCGCTACGATGGAGGAAAGGAAAGGGGTTAAAAAAAAAGAAAAAAGACGGGCGGGCTTCTTATTATACCATTCGAGTAATTTACAGAATCCCCTGTGCGACGAAGATTGAGGGACAAGAAAGTGGTATCATACCCGAGTGCCGGTACACGAGTACAGTCGTGTCCGGAAAGTTTTCGTACCCTCGCATGGCAACCGCACAACCACAACCCCCAACCATAAAAATTTCAAAAAAAATGTAAAGAATTCAATTAAAGAAAACATGATAGTATTGCTAGTAGACAATAAAACAACATTATTACCATTTTGTATGGCCTCCATTTGCATCCAGTACAGCTTGCATTCTCTCAGGTATCCTATCTATCCATCCATCCAACTTCTCTTGGGGAATTAAATTCCACTCTTCCTTTGCTGCCTCAAACAATTCAGCTGCACTATGAGGCCTTCTTTCCAGTCTGGAGAATCGCTTGGTAAGGGCTCTTTTGAGTAGTGTCTATGTGTTCTCAATAGGATTGAGATCTGGTGAGTTGGGTGGCCAAGGGAGTTTTTTGTAACCACAGTCTGCTTCCAATTTTCGATTTTCCTCACCACCATGCCAGGAAGTATTGTCTGCAGCAAGGTAGATATTGTCAGAAGGTCTATCCAAACTCTCTATAAAAGGGATAAGGTAAGGCTGGTGGATCTCAGTTGCATATTGGTGAGAGTTGAGGCCAAGTCTGTCTCTTTTACTGGTTCTTTCCTCCTCCCTTTTCTTTCTCACAAGAATTAACTCAGTCTTTCCTCCCTTCATCATTGCAGCATATACTCCAATGCTAGTCCTTCCAGACTTAAAGCTAGGCTTTAAGTTTTTTTCTTCCAGCTCTTCACTAGGTCTAACTCTGACCTTTCTGCCTGTTGGATTTGGATCATAAACAATGGTAGCTTCATCCACAAAAACAACCCAATTCCATGCCCCTTTCCAGTTCCTCCTTCTCCTAGCAAACTCCCTTCTTTTCTCCTTTTGTCCTTTTCTCCAAAAAAACTTTTTCCTAGGTATCAGAAGCTGAAAACCAGCTTCTGATATGATCTTATCAATAGTAGTTTTACCAAGACCAATATTCGCTTTTTTGGTAATGTTGCATAACACTAAATGAGGCTCGGCATTGATAACTGACTCCACTATCTTTCTTTTTATGTCTGTAAGCTTGGTTGGTCTTCCACCTCTTTTTGCATGGTGAGTATTTCCACCCCTAGATTTAGCTCTTTTGACCACAGACTGAACAGTTGACTTGGATACACCTAAAGACTTAGAAATTTTGTCATATCCTATATCTGTATGTTTATACAGGGTATAAATTTCCTTATTCAGGTCTTCTCTTGCTTTTAGGTTATGTGGAGGGGCCATGGTGAGGAGGGTTGTTGTGGTGATAAGGTGTTGTGGGGTTGTACCTCAGGGGTACAAAAACTTTCCGGACACAACTGTACCTTCTGTTGGATGGGAGTGTTTCTTGGCTGCTCACCACACATTTCCCCTATGGGAACGACTTCACAACCCTAACCCTCTTGGCATATCAACTACTACAACACCTCTATGTTTGACTACTGGTTAGTCCTACACATCAAATACCATATGCGACAACATCTGCGATGATACCTGCGACGACTCCACATTAGGGTGTTACCCCTATTATATGGAAATACTGAATGTCCTTGGTCAGAACATATCCTCAGTCGAATTCACTTATCCTTGGCTGATGTTAGGCGGAGACAATCTATATAGAGGCAGAATTGTCTAGGCCAACCAAGATTCATTTCTGTAAATAGAGATTGTCTAGGAAGGCTCAAACTATACTTGTTTCATTTATGACTGCTAAGAGTTGGGTAAAATATGTAAAGTAGAATAGAATCATAAAAATAATATTATATTGTTAAGGTCTCTCCTCCGTTGCTCGATGATGTCCAAAAGCTCAGAAGGTACTTTGATATTTATATTCCGTATCTGAGTGTTTGTGGACTACATCTATCTATTATACAAACTATGTACCTCTCTAGTTATAGCTCACAATGTTGGGTATTCTCCCAAGGTACGAATACCTGGAGACCCTGAAAACCACCACACCCTCTTTGGTAATTATGATATTATTAACTTAGAACCATACTATTTCTAATAGTAATTATCCAATCTTTAGAGTCTTTAGACTACTGGCCTAGTTTTCAAGTTAAACTGCATTAGCCCCAATGATCTCTCTTATCAATGAAATGATCAGTTTCATCTGCGGGTTGTATCTGTAGAGGTAGTCGCAATTTTAATCTTCTAAGGTTGCCTGACTTTAAACCTCTACAACTCCAGATCCAACTAACAGATTTCTTCCGAATAGCTTCCAGCTTAACCGCAGAAGGCCACTCCACCACACTGGTAGATAATCCCTTAGTTGGCAACCCTTGGTTGCTCTGGGTAACAGGATATCTATTGATTGTCTGAGTGTTAAGAAATCTTCCCGCTACTATGACGCATTCCCGGACACAGTTATAACACTCTGCGAAGTCCATTGGCTTCTGGGTAGTATTTTCTCAGGATTCTAGACTTTCCTAATTATCATAGGATAGGTGCAAATATATTGGGCTCTCATAGAGATCTTTTAACATTTGATATCATATTTTTATGTGAAAATGTCCTGTTATCTATGGCTCGTGACAAAGATATCACATCTTTGAAGCCTAGTAACTCTCAGCATAGTTGACAGATTTACTCTGTTCTACTTTTTAGACCTAGCCAAAGGTCACCTCTCATATATCCTATAAGCAGGATCCGGTCTGATGGACAGCAGTGACATATACAGTGTTATTCTTATACCTTCAACTCTGTGGTATTATAGTCACAGGACGCAACTGAGATAAATATATATAATGATATGTGAGCCCCATAAGGGGGCCAGAGGGAGGTGTTAGAGACTAGAAATTCCATTTCTGAGTGGAGTTACCCTACTTAGGGTGGTTCCTCGGTATTAGATCCCAGTACTCCTAATAGCTGAAGTAGCACAATGGGCAATACAGAAATTGAATATGATGGAGAACATGGCTTATGCTGGAAGTATGTAGCAGTGGATCGGCATGATCTAGAGAAGGATAAAATGCAGCTTGTTTTCCCTTTGTTAGTTGTTTTCATTCATCTATCCAATCTGTCTTTCTTTCCTCTATTACATGTATTTAGGTCATATCAGTCTTTCCTATTTTTATTCCCTATCGTTTTTTTCATGAGAATATTTCTCCAGTTAGGATATCAAAATTCGATCTTTACATCTTTACCCTGCCATTTAAGTTAAGTCAACATTGTCCAAATCGCTACCGTAAATCTTGTTGTTGAAAACCTTCTATGGTGCTCTGATGTTGTGAGAATGGCTGAGCCGCTTAATAACTTACTCATATTGGTAGTGTTTGCTCTCTCTTGGCAGCTACTGGGTTATCCCTTGGCACTCTGAAACAGTAAAATTAGTGAGATCAGACCAGGCACACGTGCCAATTATGATACCGGTTACTTAAGACTACAACTATAAGAACAAACCTGAGGGCAAAAATGATAAGAGACCAAGCTCCTACTTGAGTACTTGTACTTAGGATGTACCTATAAGTCTGTAGAAGTCAGGTAAGGTTAGTCTTACTACTATAAATTTATTCTAGCTAGGGTCCTGTTTGGCAGGCAATTTTTATGGCATAAATGTGACTTTTATTGTAATGTATTTGCAAGGTGCTAGTCACGTTATCGGTAAATGTTACGATAGTTGGCAGGTGGCCTGCTCTACCAGAGAGGAGGTGAGAGCTGAGAACTAAAGGAGATTTCGAAGGTGTACTGAGAAACAAAGAAGTAACCATTCAACCAAGTATATTGAAATACTATCTGTCGAAGTCTCCCTTTTCTATTATGTCTAGTATAAACGGAACTAATTAAATGTAACGTGTTCGCAAGGTGCTAATCACGTTATCGATGATAGATACGATAGTTGGCAGGTGGCCTGCTCTTCCAGAGAGGAGGCGAGAGCTGAGAACTAAAGGAGGCTTCGAGGGCGTACTGAGGAACAAAGAAGTAACCGTTCAACCAAGTATATTGAAATACTGTCTGTCGAAGTCTGCCTTTTCTATCGTAGAAACAGGCGGTCTTTAAATACACAAATCTGTTCATGTCTAGCATGAACGAAACTAATCAAGGGTATCAATTGATACTCTTTGGAAAACTCTTTAAGTATCAAAGCGATACTTAAAACAAAACATAAAACAAAACCAAGTATCAAATGATACTTAAAACAAACCAAGTATCAAAGCGATACTTAAAACAAAACATAAAACAAATAACCAAGTATCAAACGATACTTAAAACAAACCAAGTATCAAAGCGATACTTAAAACAAAACATATAACAAATAACCAAGTACCCGTACCGGTTACATTCCCCAAAACAAAACAACTGTTTAAACAAACAAAACCTAATAATCATCAAAGGCGGATTCCGAGAAACTCATGGCTTCAGTTTCCGCCAAAAACTCTTCATCATAGGTATCACACCAAGGACAAGAGGAAACTCTAAGGAAACACTTAGACTCGAAGAAATCTAAATCACAGTAGTCACGAATACCAGATTCGTGCTGTACGTCAACCCAAGCATGATCACAATCAGGACAATAGTCAATCCAGAGGATTTCGAAGTAGTCTTCAAGTTGGATAGCATCGCGGTTCAACAACAGTCCAACAACCTGTTGTCGCTGCCTCACATTGAGCTCCACATAGTTTGACATCGTTATGGTATTCGGATGGTGATTGGTGACTAGATAAGGTTGTCGAGAGCCTGCTCCATAGCTTGATTCTCCTCATCGCTACTTTCGAACTCTGACTCAAAGCGTGGTGCCCAAAATCCATCTCTAGTTTCGAGTTCTGCGTGCCATCGCTCAGTTTCTGGTATTGTAGGTGTCCAGCACATGGTGATATAATTGATTGTTGGGGGGAGGGATCCATTTGGCATGTTGTCTTTCCACCATCCGTTCACCATATCCATAGCGTGCTCAAGTCCTTCCAGTGGTTCCCAACTGTTTTCGCTCGTCGGATATCCTTTCCATTTGATTAGGAATTGATCATTTCCATGCCAAAGGCGATGGTCTCTGATTTCTTCCACTTCCCATTCATCCTTCTTCTCGATGATGATAGGTGCAGGCCGAGAGTGGGTCCTTCCAGGAAACTTGGAGTCGTCGTTAGGATGGAATCGTTTGACAGCTGAGGCGTGGAAGACTGCAGTATTGCGGCGGTACATGCGTCCATCCATCTGGACAGTGTAATTCTCTGTATGCAATCGTCAAAGGATATGACTTTGAAGGGTCCTCGCTATCGGGGTTGTAGTTTCTTGCTGCGTCCGACATTGGTAATAAACATGTTACCGTGTACCATGAGCATGTCTCCTGGTGAGATGGGAACATGTTTGCGCCGTCGTTTCTGGGCGGTAGTGGTGCTTCGGAATCGGGCAGCCTTAACAGCTTGGAAGGCATCGTTCCGAATTGCTTGGTGGCGGTTTAGATGGTCATCGGAGGCAGGGACTGAGGAGTTCTTGAATAGAGTTGTAGGTAGGAGAGGGTATTGGCGGCCAAAGACTGCCTTGTATGGTGACATTCCCAAGGTATCTGAAAAACCGGCATTGATATATGCAGCGAGCTCAACAAGGGCTGGTTCCCAGTTGGTTTGTCGTTCATTGATCATGTTCCTAATTCCAGTTTTAACTTCGCGGATTTTTCGTTCTGCCTGGCCATTAGTCTCATGATGTCCAGGGGCAGCCATAATGTGGTTTATTCCGAGGGAGGTTAAGGTTTGCTTCCAGAATCTGGCAGTAAAACGGGGATCAGCGTCACTGACAATAGACAAGGGGTACCCATGTGGGGTAAACAGGTATACTTGAATAGCTAACGTAACGTCCGAAGATGAGGGGTGGACAGCA
>NW_003298843.1:147459-149252 GCF_000151645.1 Tuber melanosporum | reverse complement strand
CGAAGCCATACCTTAAGCAGCATCGTGAGCGTTTTCAGAGCAGTGTGTGTTTTGAATGTGGCTGGAGGTCGAACACTGTTGCATTCCACATCGATGTATCCAATGTGGATCTCCTCATATTCACTGGATGGAGCGTAATCGCTTTCAATATTGTTGGCCGACGCCTCCTTTTTTATAGCCTTTCCTTTTCCTTTCTTCGTAGGACAGTTTTTTGCCATGTGTCCTGTTTTTCCACATTCAAAGCATTCTCCCTTTTGCCGTCTCGATTCTTTGGAGGATTTTGTTTTCTTCTTGAAAACTCGTGGGGTATCGTCTTCAGAGTTGCTGGAGGCTTTGTGTCGTGGCTGGCTGTTCCTACTAGAGGATGTCTGTGTTTTGTAGGCCTTGGTCTCATGGAGAATGGCGTCCTTTCGTTCTGCTCTAGCAATTATTACTGCAATATCATCACCGTCTTCCTCGAGTGGTTCTACCTCTCGCCGGAGGGTAGGGTGCATAGTGTCGTAGAATCGTCGCTTCAGGATGTATTTGGAGATGCTTCCTCTCTCCATTCGATCCTTATACATTATCAAGTCTGTAGCCACATCGGTGATTCGCTTGACATGCGTTCCGTTAACTTGCTGGAGCTGGTTGAATTTGTTGTATAGGAGGTCGTTGGTTATAGAGGATTGGAATCGTCCTTTCAGATAATCGAGAACTGTAGACCCTCTTAATCTTACATTCCCACCGAAGTCCTTATAGCATTGGTGGTATGCGTCGGTTGCCTTTCCTTCACAAAATGATCCAATGATAAGTCCGGTTGTAGGGTCTTCTACATCTTTTCCTTGTAAGAGTAGGAAGTGTGAGAGTTCTGTGGCCCATCGTTCAAAAGCTTCAGGTTTGAGGTCTTTCCCTTCGCCTGTGAACTTCGCTGGGAGATGAAGTTTAAACTTAGGAGGTTCAAATGCTGCGGGTACCTCCTCTTCTTCAGGCCTTGCCCGAGATTTCCCTCCTCCAGAAGGCCCTCCTCCTGTGCTAGCCATATCTGAATCGCTACTAGATTCGGGGTCGTTTGGGAGTTCAAAGGAAGGCTTCTTTGCTGGAGTAGAAGGGAAGTCTCCAGGAGGTTGTGTATCTTCCGTGTTTGCCGGATCGCCGGGCTCTTTAGCAGAGCGCCGGGGTTGTTTCTTCCTAGTAAGGTCTTGCCGTGGGATTTGCTTCCCACTCCTGGTCGTCAAAGACTCTATCTTGGGTTTGAGATGAAGCCGAATATACTGAAATTCTGCCGCTTCTCTCCGCTAGCGTTCTGAGGTGGATATCGATAGGTTGATCAGGCCTAAATCCGGGGACAGGTTCTTAACCACTTGCTGAGGTTAAAAAAATGTAACGTGTTCGCAAGGTGCTAATCACGTTATCGATGATAGATACGATAGTTGGCAGGTGGCCTGCTCTTCCAGAGAGGAGGCGAGAGCTGAGAACTAAAGGAGGCTTCGAGGGCGTACTGAGGAACAAAGAAGTAACCGTTCAACCAAGTATATTGAAATACTGTCTGTCGAAGTCTGCCTTTTCTATCGTAGAAACAGGCGGTCTTTAAATACACAAATCTGTTCATGTCTAGCATGAACGAAACTAATCAAGGGTATCAATTGATACTCTTTGGAAAACTCTTTAAGTATCAAAGCGATACTTAAAACAAAACATAAAACAAAACCAAGTATCAAACGATACTTAAAACAAACCAAGTATCAAAGCGATACTTAAAACAAAACATAGCACCCGCCCCCCGTGGAAAAATACAATAATATGGTAAATAGGGT
>NW_003298843.1:130099-147147 GCF_000151645.1 Tuber melanosporum | reverse complement strand
TGCTAGAAGAACTTAGGAAGTACATCGAGTAAAACATAAAGCGAAGATGGTTCAGAGATTATTGCAGGTCAGGTGGATCCCCAATTCTATTTGTCAAAAAGAAAGAGAGAAAAATATGACTCTGTGGAACAACAGAGCCTCTCAATTCGGTTATCTGTAAAGTCCAATATGCACTAGCCTTGATCGGAGAAGTACCTGACAGATTGCGGTGAGAGAAGTATTTCACCTTGCGAACACGTTACAGGCCTTGGGGTTCAAATGTTATTCTATCTAAGAGGAAGGTAAAAGAAAAAAGAGTAGAAGGGTTGAAGGAAAAGAGAAGGAGGATTAGAGATCGAGGAAGGCATTTAGATGAAGAGATTGTGGCAGAAAATGTTGGGTTAACAAAAATGTTGGACAAAATAGCTGATAGTCAGCTAGCACAAGCGGGAAACAAAGGGCAAATGGCAGAGGAGGAGCTACTAGTTCAAAGAGATTCAGAAGCAGAATTGGAGGTTACGGGTCAAGTTACTATTATTGTAAAGCGAATAAATCAGATGGAGGAAAAGCAGGAAGAAATAGATAAGACTCTTATACAGGTGCAGTCTAATACTGTAAC
This sequence comes from Tuber melanosporum, assembly GCF_000151645.1. Lineage (NCBI taxonomy): Eukaryota > Fungi > Ascomycota > Pezizomycetes > Pezizales > Tuberaceae > Tuber > Tuber melanosporum. The sequence goes on along the minus strand of NW_003298843.1, from coordinate 146,549 downwards.
TATTCTTAATTTATTGAAATCTGGTTTTCCTTCTTCCTAGTTTTCAATATAAGTTTCCTCAAACTTGTCTTAGTTCTCTAAATACAAATACTCTTCCACTGACAGTAAATCTATCCTAAACCTTTCTGAAGTCTGATTTCCTCCATGGAGACAAGTATGACAGCTTGTAAGCAAAACCACTACCATATAATAGGTAGCAACAGGGGAAATATAACTGGTACGGGTACTTAGTTATTGGTTTTATTTTATGTTTTGTTTTAACTATCACTTTGATACTTGGTTTTATTTTATGTTTTGTTTTAAGTACCACTTTGATACTTGGTTTGTTTTAAGTATTTTTTGATACTTGGTTTTATTTTACCAAAGTGTATTGCTTGATATCTTTGATTAATTTCGTTCATGCTAGACATGAACAGATTTGTGTATTTAAAGACCACCTGATCCCACAATGGAAAAGGCAGACTTCGACAGACAGTATTTCAATATACTTGGTTGAAGGGTTACTTCTTTGTATTCTCAGTACATCCTCGAAGCCTTCTTTAGTTCTCACCTCTAGCCTCCTCTCTGGTAGAGCAGGCTACCTGCCAACTTTCATACCTATTACCGTTAACGTGACTAGCACCTTGCGAACATGTTACAGGAAAGGTGAAGTTTCAAACCAAGTTTAAATTCAGCGAATGACCAGTAGTTAACTATATATGTAAACTCCCATTCTACCACAATTCTACATCCTGACATGACAACATTAACCAATTCCTCAGCTGGTATCATACCCTTTCTATGAAATGGACTCATTATTCCAAATGCTGGTGAATAAGTGGCATCACCATACACATATAGTGTCTTATCACCTGGTTCCATGATTTTCCAGAGCTGGTAAGTCACGCTTGAGCATTCCCACAAAGTCCAATCCCCTACTACGACTGGGAACAGCCCAGCTAAGCTGCTTAATAGTTTATCAAATGTCACGATACTCTGGAACTTAGTACCATGTACTTTTTTAAAACCTGAGTAGAAGCTTTGCTGATCATAATCCAGACAGCAAAATGACCTCATAGTTCCATCTACAAACCTCCAAATCCCTACCTCTAATATGTTTAACCAATAGCTTGATAAACTAGAAGGTAGTAAGAGCATATAATCTTACCTGAAAGTCCAGTTGTATTTTTAAAAGCACGGGTAAACTCAATTAGCTTTGTCCTGGATAGGTGGTATTCATCCTATTCAAGCATTTTACCATATTGTCACAGCAACAATAACACAGTATCATTAAAGATAGTGGATAGCTGTATCGTGTTCACAAGTTGCTATTCATGTTATTAGTAATAGGTATGATAGTTGGCAGATAACCTACTCTACCAGAGAGAAGGCGAGAGTTGAGAACTAAAGGAGACTTCGAGGGTGTACTGAGTATACAAAGAAGTAACCATTCAACCAAGTATATTGAAATACTATCTGTCGAAGTCTTCCTTTTCCATTGTGGGATTTGGCGGTTTTTAAATACACAAATCTGTTTATATCTATCATGAACAAAACTAATCAAAGGTATCAAGCAATACACTTTGGTAAAACTACTTAAGTATCCAAATGATACTTAAAACAAAACATAAAACAAAACTAAGTATCAAACGATACTTAAAACAAAGTAAGTATTTGTAACGTGTTTGCAGGGTACTAATCATGTTATCGGGAATAGATACGATGGTTGGCAGGTGGCCTGCTCTTCCAGAGAGGAGGCGAGAGCTGAGAACTAAAGGAGGCTTCGAGGGTGTACTGGGGAACAAAGAAGTAACCGTTCAATCAAGTATATTGAAATACTGTCTGTCGAAGTATGCCTTTTCTATCATAGAAACGGGCGGTCTTTAAATACACAAATCTGTTCATATCTAGCATGAACGAAACTAATCAAAGGTATCAATCGATACACTTTGGTAAAACTCCTTAAGTATCAAAGCGATACTTAAAACAAAACATAAAGCAAAACCAAGTATCAAAGCGATACTTAAAACAAAACAGAAAACAAAACCAAGTATCAAAGCGATACTTAAAACAAAACATAAAACAAAACCAAGTATCAAACGATACTTAAAACAAACCAATAACCGAGTACCCATACCGGTTACATTCTCCAAAACAAAACAACAGTTTAAATAAACAAAACCTAATAATCATCAAAGGCGGAGTCTGAGAAACTAAAGGCTTCAGTTTCCGCTAAAAACTGTTCATCGTAAGTGTCATACCAGGAACAAGAGGAAACTCTAAGGAAACACTTAGACTCGAAGAAATGCAAGTCACAGTAGTCACGAATACCAGATTCGCGTTGTACATCATCCCAAGCGTGATCGCAATCAGGACAGTAATCGATCTAGAGGATTTCGAAGTAGTCTTCAAGTTAGATAACATCGCAGTTCAACAACAGTCCAACAATCTGTTGTCGCAGCCTCACATTGAGTTCCACATAGTTTGACATAGTTATGGTATTCGGATGGTGATCGAGATTAGATAAGATTGTCGAGAACCTGCTCCATAGCCTGATTTTCATTATCGCTACTTTCGAATTCCGACTCAAAGTATGGTGCCTGTAACGTGTTCGCAAGGTGCTAATCACATTAATGGTAATAGGTACGATAGTTGGCAGGTGGCCCGCTCTTCCAGAGAGGAGGCGAGAGCTGAGAACTAAAGGAGGCTTTGAGGGTGTACTGAGGAACAAAGAAGTAACTGTTCAACCAAGTATATTGATATACTGTCTGTCGAAGTCTGCCCTTTCTATCGTGGAAACAGGCGGTCTTTAAATACACAAATCTGTTCATGTCTTAACATGAACGAAACTAATCAAAGGTATCAATCGATACACTTTGGTAAAACTCCTTAAGTATCAAAGCGATACTTAAAACAAAACATAAAACAAAACCAAGTATCAAAGCGATACTTAAAACAAAACATAAAACAAAACCAATAACCAAGTACCCGTACCGGTTACAGTGCCCAAAATCTATCTCTAGCTTGGAGTTCTGCATGCTATCGCTCAGTTTCTGGCATCATCGGTGTCTAGCACATGGTGATGTAGTTGATCGTTGGGGGGAGGGATCCGTTTGACATATTGTCTTTCCACCATCCGTTCACCATATCCATAGCGTGCTCTAGTCCTTCCAGTGGTTCCCAACTGTTTTCGCTCGTTGAATATCCTTTCCATTTGACTAGGAACTGATTATTTCCATGCCAAAGGTGGTGATTTCTGATTTCCTCAACTTCCCATTTATCTTTCTTGTCGATGATGATAGGTGCAGGTCGTGAGTGGGTTCTTCCAGGGAACTTGGCGTCGTCATTTGGGTGGAATCGGTTGACAGCAGAGTTATGGAAGACCGCGGTATTGCAGCGGTACATGCGTCCATCCAACTGGACTGTGTAGTTTTCTGTATGCTCATCAAAAGATAAGACTTTGAAGGGTCCTCACCACGGGGGTTGCAATTTCTTGCTCCGTCCAACATTGGTAATGAACATGTTTCCATGTACCATGAGCATATCACCTGATGGAATAGGGACATCTTTGCGTCGTCATTTCTGAGCAGTAGTGGTGCTTCGGAATTGGGCAGCTTTAACAGCTTGGAAGGCATCATTCCAAATCGCTTGATGGCGGTTTAGATGGTCATGGGAGGCAGGGACCGAGGAGTTCTTAAATAGAGTTGTAGGTAGGAGAGAGTATTGACGGCCGAAAACTGCCTTGTATGGAGACATTCCTAAGATGTCTGAAAATCCGGCATTGATATATGCGGCCAGTTCAACAAGGGCTGGTTTCCAGTTGGTCTGTCATTCATTGATCATGTTCCTTATTCCAGTCTTAACGTCGCGGATTTTTCGTTCTGCTTGGCCATTAGTCTCATGGTATCTAGGGGTAGCCATAATGTGGTTTATTCCGAGGGAGGTCAAGGTTTGCTTCCAGAATCTGGTGGTAAAACGGGGATCAGCATCACTGACAATAGATAAGGGATACCCATAGGGGGTAAACAGGTATTGTTGGAGGCTATTCCAGGTGTCTTTGGAGGAATCGGTAACTTTCATTGGTATGAGCCATGTATATCCAGAAAATCGATCCACAGCTACCAAAATGGTGTCATATCCGGCGGACTTGTTGAATGGTCCTGCACAATCGATGGCATATGATTCAAATATTTCACATGGAAGTTGGAGGGTCTGTGCTTTCCCTTCAGGTAGTTGTGTTCACTCCTTATTTGCCTGGCAGAGTTCGTATTGTTTGACGAAATCGTGGAAGTCCTTTCGTTTAACCAGTATGGGTACTCGGTTATTGGTTTTGTTTTATGTTTTGCTTTAAGTATCGCTTTGATACTTGGTTTGTTTTAAGTATCGTTTGATACTTGGTTTTGTTTTATGTTTTGCTTTAAGTATCGCTTTGATACTTGGTTTGTTTTAAGTATCGTTTGATGTAACGTGGTGGCAAGGTGCTAATCACGTTATCGGTAAGGAATACGATAGTTGGCAGGTGGCCTGCTCTTCTGGAGAGGATGCGAGAGCGGAGAACTAAAGGAGACTTCGAGGGTGTACTGAGAAACAAAGAAGTAACCGTTCAATCAAGTATATTGAAATACTGTTTGTCGAAGTCTGCCCTTTCTATCATAGAAACAGGCAGTCTTTAAGTACACAAATCTGTTCATGTCTTAACATGAATGAAACTAATGAAAGGTATCAATCGATACACTTTGGTAAAACTCCTTAAGTATCGCTGTGATACTTGGTTAGTTTTAAGTATCGTTTAATACTTGGTTTTGTTTTATGTTTTGTTTTAAGTATCAATTTGATACTTGGTTAGTTTTAAGTATCATTTAATACTTGGTTTTGTTTTATGTTGTTTTAAGTATTGCTTTAATACTTAAGGAGTTTTACCAAAGAGTATCAATTGATACCTTTAATTATTTTCGTTCATGCTAGATATGAACAGACTTGTGTATTTAAAGACCGCCTGTCTCTACGATAGAAGAGGCTGACTTCGACAGACAGTATTTCAATATACTTGGTTGAACGGTTACTTCTTTGTTCCTCAGTACACCCTCGAAGCCTCCTTTAGTTCTCAGCTCTCGCCTCCTCTCTGGAAGAGCAGGCCACTTGCCAACTATCGTACCTATTACCGTTAACGTGATTAGCACCTTGCGAACACATTACATTTTTTTAACCTCAGCAAGTGGTTAAGAACCTGTCCCCGGATTTAGGCCTGATCAACCTATCGACATCCACCTCAGAACGCTAGCTGAGAGAAGCGGCAGAATCACAGCACATTTGGCTTCATCTTAAACTCAAGATAGAGTCTTTGACGACCAGGAGTGGAAAGCAAATCCCACAGCAAGACCTTATAAGAAAGAAACAACCCCGGCGCTCTGCTAAAGAGTCAGGCGATCCTGCAAACACGGAAGATACACAACCTCCAGGAGAATTCCCTTCTACTCCAGCAAAGAAGCCTCCCATTGAACCTCCAAACGACCCCGAGTCCGGTAGCGAATCAGATATGGCTAGTACAGGAGGAGGGCCTTCTGGAGGAGGAAAATCTGAGGCTAGGCCTGAAGAAGATGAGGTGCCCACAGCATTTGAAACACCTAAGTTTAAACTCCACCTCCCAGCGAAATTCACAGGAGAAGGAAAAGACCTCAAACCTGAAGCTTTTGACCAATGGGCGACGGAACTCTCACACTTCCTACTCTTACAAGGAAAAGATGTGGAAAACCCTACAACCAGACTTATCATTGGATCATTTTGCGAAGGAAAGGCAACCGACGCATAACACCACTGCTATAAGGAATACGGTGGGAATGTAGGATTAAGAGGAACTACTCTTCTTGATTACCTGAAAGGACGATTCCAATCCTCTATAACCAACGACCTCCTATACAACAAATTCAACCAGCTCCAGCAAGTTAACGGAATGCATGTCAAGCGAATCACTGATGTGGCTACAGACCTGATGATGTATAAGGACCGAATGGAGAGAGGACGTATCTCCAAATAGATCCTGAAGCGACGATTCTACGACACTATGTACCCTACCCTCCGGCGAGAAGCTGAATCACTCGAGGAAGATGGCGATGATATTGCAGTAATAATTACAAGAGCAGAACAAAAGGACGCCATTCTCCATGAGGCCAAGGCCTACAAAACACAGACATCCTCTAGTAGGAACAGCCAGCCATGGCACAAGGCCTCCAGCAACTCTGAAGTCAATACCCTACGAGTTTTCAAGAAGAAAACAAAATACTCCAAAGAATCAAGATGGCAGAAAGGAGAATGTTTCAAAGGTGGAAAAACAGGACACATGGCAAAAAACTCTCCTACGAAGAAAGAGAAAGGAAAGGCAATTAAGCAAGAGGCATCGGCCAACAATGTTGAAAGCGAAAATACCCAATCCTGCGAATATGAAGAGATCCATATTGGGTATATCAATGTGGAATGCAACAGTGTTCGACCTCGAGCTACATTCAAAGCACACACCTCCCTTGAAGGTACTATCCTGATCAATGGTAAAAAGGCTCAAGTCCTATTTGATACTGGTGCAATCGGAAGAGATATGATCAGTAATGCCTTTGTCTCTGTCCATGGACTCCCAACTCGAGACCTTAACCAACCCATACCAGTCAATATGGCAGTAAAGAGATCACGATCTACAAGTCATAAAACCTGTAGTGCGACTATTCGACTTGGTTCTGCAGTCCTACCCCGCCAGGAAATGTTGGTCGGAAACTTAGCCAAATACCATGCCCTAATAGGCATGCCATTCCTCAACCGCCACAAAGCTATAATCAGGTGTGGGGAATCAACCATCAATTTCCCTGATCAGAAGGTCAGAGTCTTATGCAAGCCAACAAGTGGAGAGTACTGAGCTGCAGTCTGTGAAGCAACTGCCCAACGACTATTGGATGAATACTCTGATGTTTCCCCTGATCAAATACCCGAAGAACTACCACCTATGAGAGAAGTGGATCACCAAATTCGCCTCCGAGACCCCTCTAATCTCAAGAACCACCCTACCTACTTTATTCCTGACGCATACAAAGGCCCACTTTGTGATTGGATCAACCAACAACAAAGAAGAGGAGTTATCTACCGGGCAGAAGCTCCAGGCGCGGCTCCAATGTTTGTTCAACCCAAAGCAGATGGCAAAAGAATCCGCCCCTTAGTTGATCTCAAGCTACGGAACGAAAACACCGTTATGGACAGCTCGGCTATCCCAAACCAAACCCAGATCCTAAATGCAGTTGGACGGGCTAGATTCCGAAGTAAGATTGACCTAAGTGACGCCTACTTCCCAACAAGGTTAGATCCAGAAAGCGAACGCTACAACAGTTTCAAAACACCCTTCAGAAGTTTCATTAGCCGAGTTATGTTACAAGGTGATATGAATGCGCCCGCCACCTTTATGCGAATTATGGAAAACCTCCTGAGCGAATACCTCCACCATTTTGTTTGGGTCTACATTGATAATATTCTCATCTTCTCGAACACCAATATAGAACATGCCTCCCATATAGGTTTGGTTTGTACCAAACTTAGGGAAGCTAAATTCTACACTAGCAGAAACAAATCAATCTTGTTTGCCGATAAACTTGATATCCTAGGACATGTTATAGATGATGAAGCAATACATGCAGCCCCTGGAAAAATAACCTGTTTAATGGAATGGTCGACACCCCGGAATCAAAAGGAACTCCTGCGATTTCTAGGGCTAGTCAACTATATTTCCCAATTCCTCCCACACCACGCCACTGTGACAGCGCCGCTTACAGACCTTACCGGCAATGCAGAATATGTCTGGACCCACACTCATGATCAAGCCTTTACCAACATCAAGGAGTTGATTAAAAACGCCAACATTATTCAACCTATCGACTATAGTAAACCAGAACCGATATGGCTAATCACTGATGTATCGGATGTTTGAGTTGGAGCATGGGTCGGACAAGGGGCTTCCCCTGAAATGGCAAGACCAGCGGCATTACATAGCAGGAAGTTCACTAGCTCACAGATGAACTATGGAACAATAGACAAGGAAGCCCTTGCTGTGATTGATTCTCTCGCCGCTTTCAACCACATCCTGATGGGCAACACCTTCACCATTGTTACCGACCACCAACCTCTCACTAATCTTAAAACAGAAAGAATACCTGGAAGGAGAAGAACAAGATGGATAGGAGAAATCAGCAAATATGATGCAAAAATCATCTATACCCCTGGAAGAACGAACTATTTAGCTGATGCTCTCACCCGCCTATATGAGAATCAAGAACTCGCAGATCCTCCTCTTGTTCATAATCACACCAGACAAAGCGAAGACAGCCCTGACGACACCTCCTATGAACAAGAACCATTGATGGCTACCGCCAGCTCTGCCGCTCCCTCCAATCCTTTCTCTTACACCATGTACAGCGCTACCGGAACGGAACATGGAAAGGACATTGATGAAGAATGGAAAGACAATTGCACACTCTGCAGCACACCTCCTCACGAACTTGAACAAAGCAGACTCCACTGGTCCCACTGTTATCACAACACCTGCCCTTTTCACCAGACTGAGATTAAGTTCGGCAACAGATACCAGCGACCATACTATATGCCTGTTGATGATTCCAAAAACACTAGCTTCGACACCTCACAAGGAGCAGAAGAGATGATCGATGAAAATGAATCGACTCAACCTCCTCAGACCCTTAATCCTGTACTAACACGATACCAAGTTCTTGAAGAACTCGAACAAGCAGCAGCCTACGTGGATGCAATATCCTATTTACACCCCCTACAGTCAGCCCCGCCATCCTCTCCTCCAATAATCGATTCACGACCATTATATGATGGACCCTTACGAGTATATAACAATGAAACCATTGTCTCGGTCATACCCCCTACTATTCCCGAGCATCGCCGACAACTCTATGAAACCTTTGGGGAGGAGGATGCCCCTATTGAACCAACAAGAGGATCCCTGATTGAGGATGAACGAGATGTTAGATCAGCCACAGAAGAATTAACCTCATCTTTTCGAAGCCAAATGATAGCAGGATATCACCATGATCCGATTTACTTCAAAGCCATGGATAGCTCCAGGCATGGAGACCTCGCCCCCTACAACATATCCCATGGAATGGTCTATGCCAGCACCCGTTATGGTGAACATTGCCTATACGTCCCTAAAGGCCATATGTTCAATGGAATGACTATTAGAGAATATGTCATCTCCGAGATTCACAACAAAGGACACCACAGTGCGGACCGCAACCTTCAATATGCCTCAGAATATGTTTACTGGCCTGAGATGTGCAAGGATTTCCACGATTTCGTCAAACAATGTGAACTCTGCCAGGCAAATAAGGAGTGAACACAACTATCTGAAGGGAAAGCACAGACTCTCCAACTACCATGTGAAATATGCGAATCCTATGCCATCAACTTCGCAGGACCATTCAACAAGTCCACCGGATATGACAATATCTTGGTAGCTGAGGATCGATTTTCTGGATATACATGGCTCATACCAATGAACGTTACCAATTCCTCTAAAGACACCTGGAATAACCTCCAAAGACACCTATTTACCCCCCATGGGTACCCCTTATCTATTGTCAGTGATGCTGATCCCCGTTTGACCGCCAGATTCTGGAAGCAAACCTTGACCTCCCTCGGAATAAACCACATTATGGCTGCCCCTGGACACCATGAGACTAATGGCCAAGCAGAACGAAATATCCGGAAGGTTGAGACCGGAATTAGGAACATGATCAATGAACGACAAACCAAGTGGGAACCAGCCCTTGTTGAGCTAGCAGCATATATCAATGCCGGATTTTCAGATACCTTGGGGATGTCACCATACAAGGCAGTCTTTGGCCGCCAATACGCCCTCCTACCTACAACTCTATTTAAGAACTCCTCAGTCCCTGCCTCCAACGATCATCTAAACCGCCATCAAGCAATTTGGAATGATGCCTTCCAAGCTGTTAAAGCTGCCCAATTCCGAAGCACCACTACTACTCAGAAGCGTTGACGCAAACATGTCCCTATTCCACCAGGTGATATGCTCACGGTACATGGAAACATGTTCATAACCAATGTTGGACGCAGCAAGAAACTGCAACCCCGATGGTGAGGACCTTTCAAAATCATATCCTTTGACGAGCATACAGAGAACTACACTGTTCAGATGGATGGACGCATATACCGTCGCAATACTGCAGTTTTCCACGCCCCTGCTGTCAAACGATTCCACTCAAATGATGACTCCAAGTTCCCTGGAAGAACCCACTCTCGACCCACACCTATCATCATTGAGAAGAAAGATGAATGGGAAGTTGAAGAAATCCGAGACCACCACCTTTGGCATGGAAATAATCAGTTCCTAGTCAAATGGAAAGAATATCCGACGAGTGAGAACAGCTGGGAACCACTAGAAGGACTAGAGCACGCCATGGATATGGTAAACGAATAGTGGAAAAACAACATGCCAAATGAATCCCTCCCCCCAACAATCAATTATATCACCACTTGCTGGACACCTACAATGCCAGAAACTGAGCGATGGCATGCAGAACTCGAAGCTAGAGATGGATTTTGGGCACCATACTTTGAGTCGGAATTCGAAAGCAGCAATGAAGAGAATCAAGCTATGGAGCTGGCTCTCGACAACTTTATCTAGTCACCAACCACCATCCGAATACCATAACGATGTCAAACTATGTGGAACTCAATGTGAGGCTGCGACAACAGATTGTTGGACTGTTGTTGAACCGCGATGTTATCCAACTTGAAGACTACTTCGAAATCCTCTGAATAGATTACTGCCCTGATTGCGATCACGCTTGGGTTGATGTACAACGCGAATCTGGTATTCGTGACTACTGTGATTTACATTTCTTTGAGTCTAAGTGTTTTCTTAAGATTTCCTCTTGTCCCTGGTGTGATACTTATGATGAAGAGTTTCTCGGAATCCGCTTTTGATGATTATTAGGTTTTGTTTGTTGCAACAGTTGTTTAGTTTTGGGGAATGTAACCGGTACGGGTACTGAGTTATTGGTTTTGTTTTATGTTTTGCTTTAAGTATCGCTTTGATACTTGGTTTGTTTTAAGTATTGTTTGATACTTGGTTTTGTTTTATGTTTTGCTTTAAGTATCGCTTTGATACTTGGTTTGTTTTAAGTATCGTTTGATACTTGGATTTGTTTTATGTTTTGCTTTAAGTATCGCTTTGATACTTGGTTTGTTTTAAGTATCATTTGATACTTGGTTTTGTTTTATGTTGTTTTAAGTATTGCTTTGTTACTTAAGGAGTTTTACCAAAGAGTATCAATTGATACCTTTGATTAGTTTCGTTCATGCTAGACATGAACAGACTTGTGTATTTAAAGACCGTCTGTCTCTACGATAGAAGAGGCAGACTTCGACAGACAGTATTTCAATATACTTGGTTAAACGGTTACTTCTTTGTTCCTCAGTACACCCTCGAAGCCTCCTTTAGTTCTCAGCTCTCGCCTCCTCTCTGGAAGAGCAGGCCACCTGCCAACTATCGTACCTATTACCATTAACGTGATTAGCACCTTGCGAACACGTTACATTTCGCATCTCAGGCCCGTAAACATATTTCAAGGCATATTGGAGGTTATGGTCTGCACTATGGTGTCCTTTGTTGTGGATTTCGGTAATAACATATGCCCTAATAGTCGTTCCATTAAACATATGGCCTTTCGGGATGTATAGATAATGTTCACCATAATGCGTGCTGGTATAGACCATTCCATTGGATATATTGTAGGAGGCAAGGTCTCCAGGCCTGGAGCTATCCATGGCTTTGAAGTAAATCGGGCCATGGTGATATCCTGCTATCATTTGGCTTCGAAAAGAGGGGGTTATTTCTTCCGAGGTTGATCTAACATCTCGTTCATCCTCGATTAGGGATCCTCTTGTTGGTTCAATAGGGGCTTCCTCTTCCTCATAGGTTTCATAGAGTTGTCAATGATGCTCAGGAATAGTAGGGGGTATGACCGAGACAATGGTTTCATTGTTATATACTCGTAAGGGTCCACCATATAATGGTCGTGAATCAATTATTGGAGGAGAGGATAGCGGGGCTGACCGTGGGGGGTGTAAATAGGATATTGCATCCAGGTAGGCTGCTGCTTGTTCAAGTTTTTCAAGACCTTGGTATCGTGTTGGAACAGGATTAAGGGTATGAGGAGATTGGGTTGATTCATCTTCATCGATCATCTCGTCTGCCCCTTCTGCGGTGTCGAAGCTGGTGTTTTTGGAATCGTCAGCAGGCATATAGTACGGTTGCTGGTATCTGTTGCCGAACTTAATCTCAGTCTGGTGAAAAGGGCAGGTGTTGTGATAACAGTGGGACCAGTGGAGTCTGCTTTGTTCAAGTTCGTGAGGAGGTGTACTGCGGAGCGTGCAATTGTCTTTCCATTCTTCATCAAAGTCCTTTCCTCGTTCCATTCCGGCAGCGCTGTACATGATGTAAGAGAAAGGATTGGAGGGAGTGGCAGAGCTGGTGGTAGCCATCAATGGTTCTTGTTCATAAGAGGTGTCGTCAGGGCTGTCTTCGCTTTGTCTTGTGTGGTCATGAACAAGAGGAGGATCTACGAGGTCTTGATTCTCATATAGGCGGGAGAGAGCATCAGCTAAATAGTTCGTTCTTCCAGGGATATAGATGATTTTTGCATTGTATTTCCTGATTTCACCTATCCATCTTGTTCTTCTCCTTCCAGGTATTCTTTCTGTTTTAAGATTAGTGAGAGATTGGTGGTCGGTAACAATAATGAAGGTATTGCCCATCAGGATGTGGTTGAAAGCGGCAAGAGCATCAATCACAGCAAGGGCTTCCTTGTCCCTTTTTCCATAGTTCATCTGTGAGTTAGTGAACTTCCTGCTGTATACTGCCGCCGGTCTCGCCATTTTATGGGAGGCCCCTTGTCCAATCCATGCTCCAACTCCAACATCCGATGCATCAGTAATTAGCCATATCAGTTCAGGTTTACTATAGTCGATAGGTTGAATAACGTTGGCATTTTTAATCAACTCCTTGATGTTGGTAAAGGCTTGGTCATGAGTGCGGGTCAAGACATATTCTGCATTGCCGGTAAGGTCTGTGAGCGGTGCTGTTACAGTGGCATGGTGTGGTAGGAACTGGAAAATATAGTTGACTAGTCCTAGGAATCACATGAGTTCTTTTTGATTCTGGGATGTCGTCCATTCCGTTAAACAGGATATTTTTCCAGGGGCTGCATGTATTCCTTCATCATCTATAACATGTCCTAGGATGTCGAGTTTATCGGCAAACAGGATTGATTTGTTTCTGCTAGTGTAGAATCTAGCTTCCCTAAGTTTGGTACAAACCAAACCTATATGGGAGGCATGTTCTATTTTGGTGTTCGAGAAGATGAGAATATTATCAATGTAGACCCAAACAAAATGGTGGAGGTATTCGCTCAGGAGGTTTTCCATAATTCGCATAAAGGTGGCGGGCGCATTCATATCACCTTGTAACATAACTCGGCTAATGAAACTTCTGAAGGGTGTTTTGAAACTGTTGTAGCGTTCACTTTCTAGATCTAACCTTGTTTGGAAGTAGGTATCACTTAGGTCAATCTTATTTCAGAATCTAGCCCGTCCAATTGCATTTAGGATCTGGGTTTGGTTTGGGATAGCCGAGCTGTCCATAACCGTGTTTTCATTCCGTAGCTTGAGGTCAACCAAGGGGCGGATTCTTTTGCCATCTGCTTTAGGTTGAACAAATATAGGAGCGGCACCTGGGGCTTCTGCCCGGTAGATAACTCCTCTTCTTTGTTGTTGGTTGATCCAATCACAAAGTGGGCTTTTGTATGCGTCAGGAATAGAGTAGATGGATTGGTTCTTGAGATTAGAGAGGTCTCGGAGGTGAATGTGGTGATTCACCTCTCTCATAGGCGGTAGTTCTTCGGGTATTTGATCAGCGAAAACATCAGAGTATTCATCCAATAGTCATTGGGCAGTTGCTTCACAGACTGCAGCTCGGTACTCTCCGCTTGTTGGCTTGCTTGAGACTCTGACCTTCTGATCAGGGAAATCGATGGTTGATTCCTCACACCTGATTATAGCTTTGTGGCAGTTCAGGAATGGCATACCTATTAGGGCATTGTATTTGGCTAGATTTCCAACCAGCATTTCCTGGGGGGGTAGTACAGCAGAACCAAGTCGAATAGTCGCACTACAGGTTTTATGGCTTGTGGATCGTGATCCCTGTACTGCCATATTGACTGGTATGGGTTGGTTAAGGTCTCGAGTTGGGAGTCCATGGACAGAGACAAAGGCATTACTGATCATATCTCGTCCGATTGCACCAGTGTCGAATAGGACTCGAGCCTTTTTACCATTGATCAGGATAGTACCTTCAAGGGTGGTGTGTGCTTTGAATGTAGCCGGAGGTCGAACACTGTTGCATTCCACATCGATATATCCGATATGAATCTCTTCATATTCGCTGGATTGGGTATTATCGCTTTCAACATTGTTGGCCGATGCCTCCTCCTTAATTGCCTTTCCTTTCCCTTTCTTCGTAGGGCAGTTCTTTGCCATGTGTCCTGTTTTTCCACATTCGAAACATTCTCCTTTCTGCCGTCTCGATTCTTTGGAGGATTTTGTTTTCTTCTTGAAAACCCGTGGGGTATCGTCTTCAGAGTTGCTGGAGGCTTTGTGCTGTTGCTGGCTATTCCTACTAGAGGATGTCTGTGTTTTGTAGGCCTTGGCCTCATGGAGAATGGCGTCCTTTCATTCTGCTCTTGCAATTATTACTGCAATATCATCGCCGTCTTCCTCGAGTGGTTCTACTTCTCGCCGGAGGGTAGAGTGCATAGTGTCATAGAATCGTCGCTTCAGGATGTATTTGGAGATACTTCCTTTCTCCATTCGGTCCCTATACATTATCAGGTCCGTAGCCACATCGGTGATTCTCTTGACATTCGTTCCGTTAACTTGCTAGAGCTGGTTGAATTTGTTGTATAGGAGGTTGTTGGTTATATAGAATTGGAATCATCCTTTCAGGTAATCGAGAACTGTAGATCCTCTTAATCTTACATTCCCACTGTATTCCTTATAGCATTGGTGGTATGCGTTGGTTGCCTTTCCTTCGCAGAATGATCCCATGTATTGTCCGGTTGTAGGGTCTTCCACATCTTTCTTTTGTAGGAGAAGATAGTGTGTGAGTTCCGTCGCCCATCGGTCAAAGGCTTCGGGTTTGAGGTCTTTTCCTTCTTCTGTAAACTTCGCTGGGAGGTGGAGTTTAAACTTAGGCGGTTCAAAAGCTGCGGGTACTTCCTCTTCTTCAGGCCTAGCCTGGGATTTTCCTCCTCCAGAGGGCCCTCCTCCTGTGCTAGCCATATCTGATTCGCTACTGGATTCGGGGTCGATTGGAGGTTCAAAGGAAGGCTTCTTTGCTGGAGTAGAAGGGAATTCTCCTGGAGGTTGTGTGTCTTCCGTGTTTGCAGGATCGCCCGGCTCTTTAGCAGAGTCCGGGGGTTGTTTCTTTCTTGTAAGGTCTTGCTGTGGGATTTGCTTCCCACTCCTGGTCGTCAAAGACTCTATCTTAGGTTTGAGATGAAGCCGAATGTGCTGTGATTCTGCCGCTTCTCTCCGCTAGCATTCTAAGGTGGATATTGATAGGTTGATCAGGCCTAAATCCGGGGACAAGTTCTTAACCACTTCCTGATGTTAAAAAAATGTAACGTGTTCGCAGGGTGCTAATCACTTTATCAGGAATAGATACGATAGTTGGCAGGTGGCCTGCTCTTCCAGAGAGGAGGCGAGAGCTGAGAACTAAAGGAGGCTTCGAGGGTGTACTGAGGAACAAAGAAGTAACCGTTCAACCAAGTATATTGAAATACTGTCTGTCGAAGTCTGCCTTTTCTATCATAGAAACAGGCGGTCTTTAAATACACAAATCTGTTCATGTCTAGCATGAACGAAACTAATCAAAGGTATCAATCGATACACTTTGGTAAAACTCCTTAAGTATCAAAGTGATACTTAAAACAAAACATAAAGCAAAACCAAGTATCAAACGATACTTAAAATAAACCAAGTATCAAAGCAATACTTAAAACAAAACATAAAACAAAACCAAGTATCAAACGATACTTAAAACAAACCCAGTATCAAAGCGATACTTAAAACAAAACATAAAACAAAACCAAGTATCAAACAATACTTAAAACAAACCAATAACCGAGTACCCATACCGGTTACAGTATTAAAGTAATACTTAAAACAAACCAAGTATCAAAGTGATACTTAAAATTGTTGAAATAGACTATGGCTGGGCCTAGTGTTTCGACGGCTTCACCAGAAAGCATCAGTATTTGGAAAAATCTTTTCACTTGCTAGTGCTGGAAACGAGGGCCAGTGGTGATAAAACATGTGGCGTTGGAACTGG
>NW_003298843.1:128209-129894 GCF_000151645.1 Tuber melanosporum | reverse complement strand
CTTGCCCTATATACTTACAAAAGTAAAACATTAAAACAAAAACCAAGTATCAAAGCCATACTTAAAACAAAACATAAAACAAAACTAATAACCAAGTACCTGTACCGGTTACAATACCCATGCTAGAGAAGTACCAAAGACCTTATGTAAATCTTTCAATCGTTTCCTACTTGAAAGCCAGAAAAGGAGGATACAAATTGCTTTCTCAGGATGTGGTCGATATCCATACCTCCAGGCTACTCCTCAGGGTGAGTCAAGTTGGAAGAGATAAATCAGGTGACGTATTTCTGCCTTCGTGAAGATTCATATTATAGGTTTTAAGTTTTAGTATACAATTCAGTTCTGTTTCTATTCAAAATAAAGAATTCAATTTAACTAAGATATTCAATGCAGTCTATATCATCCCATCCACAGGTATCAAGAGTAAACACTCATGGAACATAGCTAATTGGTGGCTGGTAAGAGTAGAACCTCTGGTATCGCTGTACTTTGGCCTCCCAAATCGCAAGATAATGCCCTTACTGATGTTGGCAAATTATTATTACAAGTAGAAGTAAGAACAGAAGGCACTGCTGTTGGTTCGACAAAACTACTAGCCGGAGATTATTATTTGGCAGGTCTGCCATGCAATGAATAATCCTGCCCAAACCTGTACTCTGTGGTGGTCTAAGTAAAGCATTTAATGGAGTTGATCGTGTTTGTCTAGATGGTGCAGGTTGCTCCAGTGGTAAGCCTGAGTGTCGTTCTGGGGGCATTTCTTATTGAAGGTGCAGATGTCTAAGTGATTTGTGGCCTGGGTACGGTGTTCAAGATTCAAATGTGTGAGCCAGATAGTTGTGAGTTGATACGATGGGAGTTGGATGGGTACTGTCACTCAGGATAAAAGGCCTGTTACTTAATATGAGTCATATTTATTCAGAATCCACTGCTGCAAAACCATACTTTAGAAATCAGGTATATTCACTCACGCCACCCGCGAAAATAAAAACTAAAGTATGACTTAAGAAAAATAGCAGAACCTCCCTAATATGATAAGACGGTCGTAAAGTAGTTATGTTTACACTTTTATTTATTATACCAAAAATAGGTACAGTTTGCACCACCGCTTGGAGAAAAGTTTTCAACCCACACCAGGTTTTGTACTGTGCTTAGCAAAACGCCACTGTCCTGACCTTGTTGCAACATTCATAATTCGCCAAAAAAAAAAAAAAAAAAAAAAAAAAAAGCACAGTTTTTACGATGGTCGTGACAAAACCACGGAACGGAAGGTGTGGCGAGAAGTATTTTGAAGGGTGTTATCGGAATGCACCGGACACCTCGCTCCTCTTCCGAGGCGGCATAGGCCACCGGTAACAATTCGTACCAACATATTTCGAGAGAATGTTAGTTTCCGAGGTAAACAATAAAAGCACGATAGCGTGAATGCCACGCCCCCACGGCGTTATTTGTTCCCGTACTGTATTGAGGAATGTGCACGGCTAGAATTCGTGGTTGCCTTTAAATCGCAGTTGTCGATATCACACTTTTTCCCCCACCTCTTTTCTACCCCTTTTCCCCAACCCTACTAATTACAGGTTCTACACTTTGTGATATGATAATTTTTTAAACAACAAGGATTACGGCAGCGATTTGGACAATGTTGACTTAGGCAGGGCAAAGATGTAAAGATGAATTTCAATATCCTA
>NW_003298843.1:0-127846 GCF_000151645.1 Tuber melanosporum | reverse complement strand
CCGGCTTCGGGTTCTCAGGTGGCATGAACTTGCCAGAAAGGAATTTGACCGAGGGTATACTCTGGCCGAGGACATTTGGTATTTCCATATGATAGGGGTAACGCCCTAATATGGAGTCATCGCAGGTATCATCGCAGATGTTGTCGCATATGGTGTTTGATGTGTAGGGCTAACTGGTAGTCAAACATAGAGGCGTCGGAATATCATAGTTGAGAGGGTTAGGGTTGTGAAGTCGTTGCCATATGGGAAATGTGCGGTGAGCAGCCAAGAAACACTTCTGTCCAACATAATTTCGGGGTGGGATGCTATGGTACTACGACTGCTCTATCCAGCGAAGCCACCTTCGATCTTCCGGTCCTGTCGTGATTCCTTAAATTCCCACTCCACGGCCTACCATTAATGATGACCAATTGTGAGTGTGTGCGCTAGCAGGAGAGCATAGGATGCCTATCCGCCTAAAGGTGCCTGACCAGTTCTTGATTATCTGGACCACCCCGTCTTCTTTCAACCTTACTCTCTCTCAATACCGGTACCTAAACCAACGAAAGACAGAAATTTTCAACAACAAGGTTTACGGCAGCGATTTGGACACTGTTGACTCAAATTGAATGGCTGGACGAAGATGCAAAGATCAAATTTTTATCCTAACCGGAGAAATATTCTCACCAAGAAAAATAGGGAATAGAAAATGGAAAGACTGATTTGACTCAAATACAGGTAACGGGGGAAAGAAAGACAGATTGGATGATGAACGAAAACAACTAACAAAGGGAAAACAGGTTGCCTTTTATCCTTCTCTGGATCATCCTGATCCACTTCCACATACTTCCAGCATATGCCGTGTTCCCCATCATGTTCAGTTCCACTACCGCCCATTGTTCTGCTTCAGCCGAAGATGAGAGGATTCGACCGAGGGTATGTTCTGACCGAGGATAAGATTCAAGTTTGGAGTATGACCGAGGATATTCGGTATTTCCATATGATAGGAGTAAGGCATTCAAATGGAGTCGTCGCAGGTGTTGTCGCAGGTGTTGTTTGACGTGTAGGACTAACCAGTAGTCAAACAGAGGCGTCGGAGTAGTTGATATATGCCAAGAGGGTTAGGGTCGTGAAGTCGTTGCCATAAGAGAAATATGCGGTGAGCAGCCAAGAAAGATTTCCGTCCAACAAGAACGTTCAAAAGGAAAGAAACAGGTGCCGAGCTATCCACCTGGCCTGATGCTGACACCCCCCAGAAACACTTTCCCGCTGTGACCTTCCCGCAGCGGCGGAATTTTTTCCCTCTGGGAATTGCAGAAAGATGGTCTTTCTGGTACGAGTACTTCCCATTCCCAAAGCCCCACCGCCACTTTCACCAACACAGGTAAGATGTCTCCTGGTATGGTGCAGGAATCTCCACCTCCGCAGGCATCCCGGACTTCCACAAACCAAGCACGGTCCTCTACTCCAACCTGCAAACTATAAACCTCCCACACCTGGAGGCCACCTTCGACATAAGCTTCTTCCGCGTCAACCTATATCCTTTCTACACCCTTGCGAAATTACTACACCCTGGCAAATTCACCCCAACAGTCGCGCACGCCTTCATATCACTAACGGCAAAGAAGAACCCGCTGCCAGAGCATAGACACGCTTGAACACTGCGCAGGAGTTTGGCATGAGAGGCCTGTCAAATCTCGTGGAAACCCACTACTCCACTACTCGTTCACAGGGTAGTCGTGCATTGATTATCACAGCGCATGCGCGGCGGATAAGACTGGGGAGACCTGCCTGACACTCCCACGCCGAAATAAGAAGCGGCTGAGGTGAAACCTGCGATTGCATCAAAATTAGAGCCCTGAAAGGCTTAGTCCCGGTTAGAAAGAGTTAGCCTATGGCGTTTTATTGAGATTTGCATGCAAAGCTACAGGATATAAAATCTTATTTAAACGTACCATTGTCGCGCGGCTCCCCCCAGTAACCCACACCAGAGCTTGTCCGCTACACACCACGTACGATTACAACACTCCCGGCAACACTGTTGTCATCAACTGTGAGTTTAATGATTATCCAAATGAAATTCTATTTACTAACGGATAGCCATCAGATTTGAGCCCATCATGCCGCTGCCAGAAACCATTGCCGAAGTGTTCGAGTTAGCGAGACAGACTAGAATATCTAATGAGTCCCAATTTTACGGGCTATACAACATTTTCTTAGGCTACTTTTTCCCGTACGAGGAGATATACGTGGTAGTCCCACAGTATAAAAGACTAATACAGCTGAGGTCGGTCGATTTTACCACTATTTCTCTTGTTCGGTACAAAACGCAACCTGTGTTCTTCGTCGAGATAAAATCCTCCTCCGGTCTCCGTCACATCTCCAGCCAGCAGGAAGCCGACCTCCAGATGGGCGTATTCTTTATTTTCCTAGCCCACCCCGCTAAGTCTATTGTGGTTCAGACACGCAATTCTTGAAAATTTTTTGACTAACTTGTTCAGAGCACGAGTAGAATGTTGAAGTCCTGAACCTTCATGCAAACCCCATTTCGTTAAACCCCGAACCCGGCACCGAGAAACCCCATGAGTCGTTTAAGAAGATTATCAAACTGCGAGAATAGTTTGGCCGTGAAGAAAGCTACTATACCCGGATGGATTGGCAGGTGCTTATCAGCCACCACGGCGCTGTAATAAACATGAGGTAATAGAAGACTGAGGGTTAGCTGAAGTGGAGCGAATTGGGTTTGGAGCACTGGTTGACCTGTGGGTTTGGTGGGGGCGTTGGGGTACGACTACGTGAAGGGTTGGTGTCTCCTTCGTCTTCGGCTTTGTGTCGCGAGCTGTGAGAATTATAAAACTTTTAGGAGGTGTTGGTCCTATGTGGGGATGTACGGGACGTCTGGTCCCGGTAGAGAAACTTAACTATAGGGGTCTCACCAGGGCCTCGAATTGCCACCTTGAAGCACTTTCCAGCATTATCCACCGATCAATGGAGTGATATAATACATCTGGCGATTCCGGCTAGACTTCGAGTGATATTGTATAAAGACTTCTTACTATCTTATTTATAATGCTGCGGTGTACTACGTATCATACTCAAGCTCCAAATTCATACAAGTAGATAATCCAAACTAAAACCCTGTTATACAAATCTTTCTTGCT
Organism: Tuber melanosporum; assembly: GCF_000151645.1. Lineage (NCBI taxonomy): Eukaryota > Fungi > Ascomycota > Pezizomycetes > Pezizales > Tuberaceae > Tuber > Tuber melanosporum. The sequence goes on along the minus strand of NW_003298843.1, from coordinate 124,706 downwards.
GGGGTAACCCCATCGTGGTATAACTGGTTAGGGTGGGACGGACGCCAGTTCCCGGGACCATGTCCTGGGCGGACGCCCGTCCTGGGGTCCGTCCTAAGCTCTGCCCGGGACGCCCGGCCGGGCCCTGCAGGTATCTCGCTTATATGATTTATTTCAAATATGGTAAGTTTTCAACAATAAGATTTACGGATCCTGTGCTACATGCAAGTAATGTGATAACCGTTCGGACAAATTGTCAAAAGAAAGCTTCTTGGAGTAATAACAAAGGGAGAGCTTGGAATAGGATGATTCTGGTGCATCAGGTTACTTGGATTCTTTCGTAAAATCTATGACTATTTATTCATCACTTTTGTGTTGAAACCAAAACATTCTGCTCCATTCCTTTGTAAATACATCTCCAGTGTCAAATAAACCAGTAATATTACAAGATAACCATCAATTAGGGAATAGTATGCAAAACACCGAAGGGACTCCATGGAGGACCCACAAGCCGGCAGACAACCATGGGGCCCTGCGGGTGGCGATCATGCCCTACAGATGACAGCCGGGCCCTGCGGATGATGGCGGGAAGATCCCATTTGGACTAAGACTGTCGGGCCCGGGCGTCACTGCCTAGGACGGTGGTCTTTAGGAACGACGGACGCCGTGCCCTACCGCCCCTACCCACCTTGCCCGGGACGGCTGGAACGGTTGGGAACACGGCGCGATTCGTCTACCTCCATCACCAGATTAGGCGGAGAGAAGAAGAGGGGGCAAGGTCAAAGGAAAAAACCGTCAAAGGGGTGAAGCCTGTGTCCTCAGCGGAAAATCTTACTCCTGGGGCGTCAAACTATGGGTCGATCGCTGGGAAAGGATAGTTTGCACACGAGAACGGCAGCATGAATATGCCACCGAATCCCAATCCTCACCTAAAGAGAGGACAATTCACTTCCACGCCCACCGCTGACCCCTGCAAAAAGCAACTCCTCCAACCCCGCAAAGATCAAAGCAAGAAAAACCCACACCCGGAGCAATCTAAGATGTCTCATTAAAATTATCTTGCTACAGCTGCTATCTCAACAGCAGTAACCCCAGTGGGAGTAGGGAAGAAGGCGAAACTCGCAGTTAAGGATAAAAAACTCTCATAGATGGGGAAATATAAAAAGATAAGTACCAAGGCAGGGGCCATCTAGAAAACCTGTTGGTTGTTTCTTCTGGATCATTACCGAGCACCACTTTTAAACCTGTTTTGTTATTGTACAACATTGATAGGGATTTTTTTTCAGAGTTCTTGGTTGATTGGTGGATTGTCGAATTTCTGGTTTATTTTTTTACCCAGTGGACAACTTACTGTATATGTTGTTTGTTTGAATGTCCGTTTGTGGAATGTTTTTTTTTTTTGCTGTTTGGTATTTACTTACCTGCGTTGAGTGAATTTCGTTCGCATTGGATTCTGTACAGAATCTTGGAAGATTAGTGGTTTGTTTTTCTTACATAGATTGATGTTCGCTACAGTATTGAATGAGTAAGATAGAGAAATATAGTTACTAGTTTTAGGTTAGACATGATAGAGGAGTGACTTGGCTGCTACGTTCTGAGTCTTGAAATATAAACTATACCTAAACTCCTCTCCTTCCTTGTTGTGATATATGTGTTCGCTCCCATTAGGGAAGTTTGAAGTTCTCAGTACTTTACTGCATGCCTCAAACTGAGCATACAACATCCCGCACAAATACAGGTGTACTGCTTTAAATGTCACCTGTATAAACTGCCACTATGACAGATTCTAACGTTAGTGTGACAAATATTTTTTCCCTTTACCCCCCTCTGCCTTGCGCTACAAACTAAGTACTGTACCTCTGGACCTGGTATACTGTGTACCTGCTTGCCAAAAGGGTTACCATGTACCGTATTTTTCAAGCAATACACCTCTATCGAAACACCCATACCTTCCATGTGGACCATGTCCCGCGAACTTCGAACTTCCCTATTTCTGTCACTCACCCCAAACCTCCCACTAGGCTAATATGGGTCAAAATTGGGCCGATCCGGGCCATCCCAACTCAATGGTTCACAAACCAAGGTTTACTCAACGAACCCATTATGTCCGTTAAAGATATAAGAAGGCAAGGGAAGTTGAGAAGCTACATAGGAGGAAGGGCAAAACGCAATGCAAATAAGCTTTATTCTCCATACTACCTCCCTATGATGAACACTGAACACCGGTATTGTAGAGTATGCTCCCACCGTACTGGCGCTGGTCGAGTGGGAAATTATGGTTCAATAGGTCAAAGCAGGTGACAGAGAGGAGACTCATTTAGGGTGTTTTTCACGCGTTCTTCCCATTTGCGCAGCTTAGTTCAATCAAATGCGCCAACTAATATCAGAGTTGAGTATTGTGGTATAGCAATGCGAGGTATATAGGGAAAGTAAAGGAATAGGAGAATATCCATTTCTGTTCGGGAGTCCCAAAGAGACCGAGAAAAGAGGGGCTAGGGATTGATATTATCTAGCGAGTGAAGAAATGCGTATGTGTGAGAATAGGAAATGGAGCAAAAGGGTAAGGTACAGGATCGTTTATAGAGAGAGCTGGCGAAAAGTCATAGACAGATAAAAGAGAAGAAGTGACTTGAAACGCGGGGGATCCACCACACTCTGCAACCTTTAAATACTACTAAATACTACTAAATACGCCCCTAATATAAACCCAGTATATGCATACACAACCAGTACCCCCTGCCAACTGTTCCTTCTCTAACGTCCCTTGTCTGCACTATCCAAAGCTATCGAGTATACGGCTCCCCCCAAACACTATAGGATGCTGGTGAGGACTCCGGAACAGTAGGGGCAGCAATAGTATGTTTCAGCAACCAAACCCCCCCCCCCCCACTATGATATTTCTCCGGACTCGGAGCATTTTCCTTCCTCGAATGGCAACTACTGCCATGTCAGCTCTTTGCCTTGTCTCTATTTGACCGGTATACCTATTCTAACTGTTGCTAATAATAAGCACTTCTTGATTGAGGAAAATCTAGAAAGCATAGGAGATGGTAGAAGAGGACAGGATGCCATATTTAGGTGGTGGGATATTGGAGGAACAGAATAACTAGAAGCAGGATATTCTCAATGTTGGGGGGTTTTTCTAAGATCCAGTTATTATTTCACATCTTCCTCCCCCCCCATCATATGGCATCTTCATTCTAGCGTACTTTTTGTGGCCCGAAATAACATGTATGTTGGCCATTGACGTTTCTGTAACAAAATGAGGATGGAAATCCCTTCCCCCTAACACAAGTCAACAAACTTTGGAAAAACCTCCTCTCAATTTACAAACTCCTGACCCTGAGCGCTCAGAAAAAGAGGGAATTGCCTAAAGAATTTCTCCCCCCGGTTTCCTCCACCTACAAAGCCTTTCCCACCAAATGATTTTAGAGAATCTCCAACCAGCATATTTAGCAGCCATCCCCTCCCAAGACAGAATCAAACAAATGCGTCCAAAATGGATTCCACTCCTTTGTAGCTTGCTAGGATGGGCGGATATCGCGTCGTCATCAACTCTTTCAAAATTAATTCTCCTACTGTCCTAGCTACTGGAAGAAACATCCAGCCCAGATACAGCCAAGTCCCCCAATTCGACGAATGCACCACGGCTATCTTAGGTGCCGTTTGTATGCCCCTCTCTCCATTCACTCGCTCTTGCCCCTCCAGTTTTTAAAGAGCAAAAGTAAAAATGACAAACAAAACCATCGCTATCATACTTCCAAGCACACTTCTGTTGACCTCCGCAAGGTGGCTAAATCCTGTGGAAACCGTGGGAGTCGAAGGAACTGCAAACTACCGAGCATCAAGTTACCAATACCAACCGCATCTAGGTATACCTCACCATTTGATAGAAGAACTCCACCACTTTGGCATCCGTGTTGGCGAGCCCTTCATTAGCTCCCCTTCCTTCTCTCCATCACCTTTTCCACGGTTTTTCTAAATGCTTTTACTTCTTCAATGCCTCTGCTGCATGTGGCCTGGCCCCCTCCACCCTCGCCCCGTATGATACATAACAAAAAACCGCCCCCAATTCAGTGACAAAACTCTCCGGAATCAAGATTCGTACTACCCCACCAACCCAATCAGTCGCCAGAACCCCTAATACGAGGCAAGGGCACTACTTTGCTGACAGAAACTTGAGAGAACTTAGAGAAATATTCACGAGTGATAACCCATGATGAGAAGTAAAATACTGCCTCTGGAGCTGCGGAAGTGTTGCCTACCTCCAAGCCCGATAAAAGCCAATCAGTGGTATCAGTGGTGAGCAGATACCCGGAGGGGATATCAGATCGACCAATCTGCTATGTTTGTAGTGGAATAATAGTCACATCAGCACTCTGGGAAAAACCGAGCAAATATTTGGAAAGAGTAACCTGCACAATTGCTTAACCACAACAGTGGTAAACTCGAGTGGTCTGAACTTTAAAATAGGCTGCAAGTTTGGATCATATTAAGCCCCCCACCTTAAGGAGTTGGTTGCACGGTCGTGTCCGCCGCCCCATCTGAGGCTTTACCGCAGGACACCGTCTGGTTCTCCTTCATTAGTTGAGCTCTTAACAGTTGATAACTTTGTCATTCCAAAGTTACACTATTAGAAAACAGCTCGGCTGCTCACAATCCCCGCCTCTCCAAGGAATTGGCTGCCACGACTCCTGCTTAGCGGTCTCTCCTAGTGGGAAGCACTGTGTTGTTCTTCCGGTGTGGGGGGGGAAAGCATCAGCTCCAAAGGTTCATACCGCATTTTGTTCCCTCCTTTCCCCCCAGTATTCAGTATTTGCATTAATCACGGGAAAGAAAAAGAGGTCTCACAACCCTTCCAGAATCCAAAGCCAAAGCACCACACAGTTGTTGCTGACTAATTATATATACTTATTGGCCTTCATACATCATCACTCGTCCACAATTACGACTTGGGAGGCGGGTCTGCATGGCGCACGATCACGAAAACACACCATACGGTGAGCGAACGTAACTTCCGTGCGCTGTATGCCGAATCGGTAAACGGCGCCTGAAATGTGAGAATATTTACGAGAAAGGGTGAAGGATTGGGGCCAATATGCTGGATTACCCATGGGATACCGGACCATTGGCATGCAGTTTTGGATAATGCTTCCATATCCAGTCTCGGCACACTCTACCAAAATCCGATAACCATTCTACAGTCAAAACAACCCTACTCACTACTAACTTTGAATGCTTAGTTTTCTTTTCTGTCCTCCATCACGTAATTTACTTCCTGAAAACCTGTCAGATTCTCTCCTCCGAGGAGAAATAATGTGAATATATTGGTCTGCCCAACAGCCCAGCCTGTCTGTCCTTCCCGGGCCAAGGGTGAGAATAGCGGTGTCGTGAGAAAGAATTCCAGTGATGGACGGGATGGCCTCCTGAACCTCGTAGGCTTGGCATATATTCAGGGGAGAATGCATATGTTGAGCAATTGCCAAATACAGTGACATTTCAAATCACCAGTGATCACTCGGCGATCAGAAACCTACTGTACGGTAAAAACAAGGGGGGCTAGGAAAAAAGTGACTTAATACGGATGTCTAGTCACAAATATTGGGGTCGGGCTTCTCAGGACACTAGGAAAATTCCTTGCCCTACTTGGGGGGGTCTTCCCCAACTCGTATGGCAATCAACTGCCCGCCTTCCTGTCCTGCGCCCGCTGCTGCCATACATCGAAGAAAGGATCTAAAGCCAAACAATATAGATATGCATTAGATCCAAACCTCCTATTACGCACTTAGACAATCCCCTACGTCCACGGCGGACTACGAGCATTAGAGACCACAGTGCGATACCGGCATTACACCTTGGCTAGAGACGACGGCCAGGCCTATTACAAATAGCAGTACGTTCCTACAAGCGGCTGCAACTATAAGTGATTGCAGGTGATAGACAGTTTCATACCAATCGCCAACCCCCAGGGATATAGCTTTTTTTCGAAAGGTTGATTCCAGAGTCAGGTTTCCTAAGGCAGACGGCCCAGAGCGCCTAAGACTGTTGGGCACCTGAGACTAATATTTGTATCCTTGTCAACCAACCCATCACTATTTAGCCCCCCTGCTGGCCACCTACACCTCAGAAACCATTCTACCAACCTCAGCCAAGCAAAGCTCAAGGCTCCGCCCAGTTGATGACAACCCACCTCTCCCTCTTCTCCAGCTCCACCCACCAAAAGTTTTGACAACCCCCAGTAGCCCGCACGTACAAGTTCCTAACTCAATCAATCCCTAACTTCACTACCTGAAATTAGGAACTAAACGAACTTCAAGCCCCAAGCAGAAATCAAGTTCCCAAGGAAAATTCTACATTTGCTAATCCCATTGCTACCGCGTCGAGTAGAGCCGGCTAGAGCTTGTATCCCGAGCCCACCCCAATGAGCTCTCTCTATTTCAAGGTCAGGCTAGGTTTCTACTAACCAAGAAGAAGCGTACCCGGAATTCGCGACCGCTTTCCCCGAGGACGTCCACACAGAAGAGTTCGAGTATGTCTCTTCCTTCGCTTTCTCTCAAGCTTGAGAGGGGGCACTGGTTCCCCTGGAGCACCTTGTTTAAGCGGTTGCTTGCGGCTTCTGAGGAGGGGCAGGCAACCCCACTGCGATAGGTGGCGTGAGGGGATTCTATTTCCGGAGAGCCCCTGGGAGGATGTGCCAGAGATGCTTACCCGCGGGAAAGCGAGACAGTTGGTTGGCTAGTGTTCTATGGACTTTCTACGAAAAGACTTCGAGTGACACCTTGTGAATGAACACTTCGAAACCATCCGCTATCCGGACCGAACACCACAACCCAAACTCACGAATGTATCGATTAACATGTGCCGTCCACACCCCAACCCACGACCCGGATTCGCTGTGATTTGGAGCCTTTGTTTTGGGCATTTGAGATCTGGTTCGGGGAGGGGGAAGAAATGTTAATCCTATAACAAGCGGAACCGCTCGGTTCGGTGCAAAAAAAACGGCATGATATCCCGGATTCGAAGTCAAACCAGACTGCGAATGATAGTCTTCAAAATTTAACCCTAATCAAGGCAATGAAATCGGACTATTTGGCACACCAAGAGTGTGGTGATTTTAGGGTTTACCATGTGACTCAAAACCACCCAAATCGTGTTTCCAAAATTTAATCATAATCACCCCCCCCCCTAAACGGCCCCTTTACCGCGAAAATTCGAAAAAAGCGCATTGCTATCATATGTCTTTGGAGTTGCCTTATTCGGTAAGGTCTGGTTTTTTTTGTTCGCCCTTGTCTCTTGAGGGGCTAAGTATGATATGATACTAAATAGCGCTCTCTCTCTCTCTCTCTCTTCTTTTTATGCCTTATTTTCCGCCCCTTTTCAAAGCAAGAAATTCTCCAGAACTTAACACTCGGTTCAAAGACATTCCAAAAATCGCAGGGAGCAAATAGTTTGGATACTTCATACGCTACCCCCTTACAGGTCAACATTCCCCCCGGGATTACCTGTCCCGAGGAGGCCCGGACATGGACGCCCGAGGGGAGCCCAGGCGCGTCGGGACCAAGTCACTGAAATCGGGCTATTGTTCCCCGCTCCATTAGATTTGCTCTACTTATCTAGGAAAAATCAGCGACTATTTCGGAAGGCAAAAATGGTTCAGAAGTGAAAGAAATTATTTGACTTGCAGTATTATCGATTTCTGAAAGGTCGTCGCTGCTGGAATTTCTCCCTTTCTCTCTCGAATACAAGTTGCTATGATACGGCGCGTCCTTCCCCTCTTTCGGCTTGCGAACTTTACCTCTCTCAGTTAGAGGACCAGTCCGAACCCCTACCGTGGCGTCAAGCGAGGAAAAAATCGAGAAAGTTGAAGGACTAACAAGATAACTAAATTATCATACCCCTGAGAAAAGGGTACTAAGGCTTATTATGATATCGGTATCATTAGAATATTTGGAAGCAAAGTCCTTGGTTTACCGCTATGAGCTCTGCAGCTGGGGGAAACCCAAATGATCAGACCTGTCTCGCCAGGTCCCCTACGGTACGAGTAGACACCCAAACCCCCCCCCCCTTCCGGCTCAATGAGTGAAATTCTAAGTTCGGAGGTGTTAAAAGATTTTGCCCCTCTCAGCGAGGTATCATACCAGTACTCGAGTAGCGTACCGTAGCATGTTCCCCACGACCCAGGATAGCAAGTGCGACCGCATATTTCGTGGACCCCTGGACCGATAGCTGAGACGTTTAGAATCAGAAACATGGTCATAGCGTTATGTTCCACAATGGTGAAACAATGGCCCGGGGTTTTACGAGTAGATTTCATGCGTGATCAGGATGTTATATCATAGGTCTATGCTACAATACAGCAGTACATCTAATGTTATTGGACAAAAGTCATCATCATTGGCTCAATCTCATGTCGCACCCAGCCCCCTCCCAGTACCTGTCAAAAAGCACCAAAGTGGTAGAATTCGGTGGTAATTGAAATCGCAATTTTTTACCCCAACCTATTCATTAAACGATTAAAATGAAAAATATATCAACAGGTAGCTGAAGACCTAGTGGTGTGAAGTCTGTATTTTCATATGATACGGGATTTGTTCCGTCGGCAGCCCTCATTAATCGGCGCACCCGGTCTCCAAAAACTGGACTCGAGGGCTGAGAATATTGTGTGGGTACAGTATGTATAATAGTACTGTACAGCTCTCATACAAAGATACCAGCACAATATGCTTCGAAATTTAATTCTCACAAATTAGAGTACCAGAACATCTCTATTTCCTGGAATTAATCTACTTCCTCTGCAGGTGATCAAGTTCCAGCGCTACGAAAAATATAATTTTGAGGGCAAAAGTGGTCATCGACGATGGTCCTTTTTTATCACCTTACCACGCAGTACGAGTATCATAAGGTATCGAACCAGGCACAGAAGAAGTGAATCACTTTGCATCAGATCCTTCTCAAAACCTCAAAAAAAAAAAAAAGAAAGAAAGAAAAGGGCAAATCTGACATAACATTGTCATCAGGAATACTCGAGTGCCTTCCCGCACTTACGAGCGTTCGATTTGAGATTTTCAGCTTTCCACATTTTCTTTAGTGCATTTTAACTGCTTCAACTTCCCGGCCTAACCCGATCCCGGGACTCGGAGACACGTTGCCCTCGGAATAAGCTGTTCTCTCCCCCACCAACCCGCCATTCCGGGATGGGTTTAGTTCTTGACAGGTTAACCGGAATCGCCGATACCGGTTAACGAGATCCAACAACGCATCCAGTTGATCCAGTACCCGTACAACATCGGGAAGGGGCTAATCTTCTGCCTCTGGATCCGGAGATGGTAGGGCTGGGATAGGAGATTGCAGATTCGGTACAGTACGAGTAGTGCTCGCCATTCTCCACACACACACATTAAGAAGTGCCAGAAAACCGGGGGAGGTATATTCTGTATGGGGTGTTCGGATACGCGCAGATGTTTCACAATAGACTAGTCTATGTTTCTCTGGTCCCGGTTTTCGCGCTCTTCTTAGGTGGAAGGATTAGGCATGAAGTACCAAGGCACATACTTGTAGGTTGGAGGTTTTTAGAGAGCAAGCTATTTATGGGAAACTGCGCGCCCGTGGTAGATTCGGGCTTGGATGTTCGCTTTCCTCACACCCGGCACTCGCACCTAACCGGGGAGCTGTGCGAGGCGCGATCTCTTGACCCTTTTTTCGAGTCACGAGGATTGGAGGAGAAAAAAACGAGTGATCTAGTTATGATACAATTGATGTGTAACCGGGAAACAAGACTTTGCGGGAACTACGATACCCCCGGTTCAGGCACTCGGACACACACACAACTCACCTTCGGAAGGGACTTTAAAAGCGTCAGGTTCTAGTGCGGTGGAAACCGGGGCCCCAGACTCTTTTGTCCCCTTCCTTTCTTCCCAACCCCCACTTTTTGTGGGTGTTGGCTGGCTCGAGAGGACGCATTTGCTCATGATATTTTACTGAAAACCGCCCCTATGTAGCGCTCTTGTCTCAAAAGGGCTTGTGGATAGAGGGTGTTTGGTGCTGTGATTTTTAAGTGGTTTTCAAAACTGCCGCTTTAGTGGTGTGCGTTGCCAGATATGATATCGTGCTATAGGAAAATTGTGAAAATTGAGGTAAAAGGGAAAAAGAAAAAAAAAAGATTATTTATCAGTGGGAGGGGTTAAATCGCAATCGAGCAACTTCAACTAGGTAAAACTGGTATTAAAGTGGGGTTTATGAACCGAATGTTACCCAACGAAAATGTTCCACCGCTCGAAAACAGCATGCGCCCAAACAGGCCAACCCACATCAAATGTCGTGTTCCGAACATCCCCCTAAAAAGTTTCACGTCCCTCTCATTCACTTGGCGGTGATTGGATGACACATTGGGTCAGGGTTACAGGACACCGGATGCAGGAACAAACCCATCTAATCGGAATCACCAACCCCGCACATTAGTCTACTTGGGCACAAGATCCCGGGTGATCAGCGGCTTGGTACTGTTCTCGTACAAGCACAAAGTGATTCATCTGCCTACCCGGAGATCTGGGAAGTACCCTTTCAAGATCCGCAGCCCTCTTCTCGAGTGGGCTCCCAGTTGATGCAAGGCCCTTTGATGGAGCCGGGGGAGCCTGGCCACTACCGGTACGAAGTACTTTGGAAGAATGTGACCTGCAGCCTGTATCATAATCCGGATGACCAAGCCTTGTCATGGAGGTTGTGCGGTGTGAGGGAGGTCTGGTTGGGTGAGTCATAAATAGGACTGGTGTCATAGGATCAAAAAAACTCCTTTGTGGTTGGCGGAACGGAACCCACGATGGCCCGAGCGCCCAATAGGAAGTCACTCTCCTATTGATCCTTCTCCTAACTTTACTCCTACTTGATTTTTAATCTAACCAATTTACTGCTAACTATGATGGGCTATCGGATATTAGGCATGGGGGCGATTGTGGCAAATGGAAAAGATTGGTCACCATCCTAGCCAACGCCATCGTCATGCCCGGTCAAGGTTGGAAATACGGAGTAAGCAAAGGATGTGTGATGGGCGGGGGTAAGCTCACTGAGTATTCTCGGCTAAGCATAATCGGTGCGCCCATCCCCACACTCCGGGTGTCTCCCTGGACGGCGGAGGTCCTTGTGAATTTTTTCCTTGGCCCGGTTATGAAAGTGTTGCACTTGTAAATTACAGGTACGAGTACTCGTGGGACACTCTTTACTACCGGTATACTTGTAGCGTCGGTGGTGTTGCTATAATAGTCGTGGGTCGTTCGGGCAGGGGGTGCGGGGGATCAGCTGGTGGTCTCTCTCTCGTCGCCCCCTTTCAGAATCGGCCGTGAGTTGGGGGACTAACCGCATTCGACCACCAAGCCCCCTGGATTATCGCATTCCGGGAGACGGTCGGGGGATTCTGGAGGACCTTTGGACTGGGAAATTTGGGGGGTTGGGGTGGAGAGACCTATGGGAAACTGATGGGAGAGGGAAAGAGAGATAGCGGAGAATGTAAAAAGTGCATTTCTCGTCAAAGCGAGGATTGGGACAGTTTGATAGGGTCATCTGAATAATATCTAAGGTTATTATTGCCATTGAATGGATATACGTTGAGATCTGCACCGCCCTTTTTTTTCTTTTTTCTTTTTTCTCCTCAATGGTTGCTGTTACCGGGTCGGGAGCTCGTACAATATCTACAAGTACGGTACTTGTACTCGTACAGGTACCGGTACTTTTTTATTGGCATCCCCCCTGCCAATGGGCGGTTTCGTATATATATATGGGTGAGAGATGTCGGATTAAGGATATTATTATGCACGCACCCCGGGCAACATCCGAGCGCGTGGTAATGAACGGGATTCATGTACTGTACGAGTACAAGTACTTGTAGCATACTGGGGGCAGGTTACACTATGTGCCCTGCATAGCGGAGATTGCTTTTGTTGCCCGGGAGACTTCCTTGGTGTCTGGTGTGTGTAGCCAACAGGTCGTTTGTCGTTTAGATTGAGTTATGCATGGCTGAATCATATCTTCTCGTTTAGTGTTTAGTCCTATCCTACTCGTAACGCCCACTGTAGATCTGAGTTTCACACCGTTTTGTGACATCATAGGGGGTGTGGAAGGAATAATTGTGGGGAAAGGGAACAACAACGGGAGAAAAACGTGGGATTTGAAGTTGCCGAGGTTTCATCACAATTGGAAAGTATGATTGATGCATTGCTGTGTGGCAAGCAAGGGTGATGTGCTAAATTTGTGGGTGTTGACAAATTGTTTGAACAAAGTTATGGTAGCTAATTAGGGCAAAAAATGCAAAACACGGTTATATAGTATCATACATGGAAAAGCCCCGCTAAAACGAGAAACGCCGATGGAAAGGAGTACCACCCCTACGCCAACCCATCCGCCTCCAGATCGGCCATGATTCCTCTCCCCAAGGCCCCCCAAATCCTCGTTCCTCCGACGGCCTCCTCCTTCTCTCCATACTTGGAAACCCTCGTGGCCCAGACATCCCTCATAATTTTAGTGATCACGAGGACATCTTCCCCACCGATTGGCGGTTGGTCCATGCCGACAGCAGCCATCCCTGCCTTCTGACCGATATGGCCCTCCTCAATACCAAACCTCGTACCGAAAAATGGCATAGTCCATTCCTTTGCATTCTCGCCCATTTCGAGGCATGCGGCGAAATCGCTCTTGTAATAGGCTTCGCCACTATTGAATAACGAAAACATAGCCGTCCATATACGCGCGATACGATCCGGATCATCTGGCGACATCCAGCCTGCTGCTATGGCGTATTCTTCAGCCCCCTTTCTCAGCGATGCCTTTTGCTCTTCACCCTCAAGCCAGTCGATACCCATTTGGGTGTGGTAGTAGGCTATAAAGGCGTGACCACAGGCGACCGGGGCAACATAATGGGCATAATATATATTCCACCAAGGGTCGGCATCGTCACGGACTCCGTTGGCGTTCGGAGGTTTGGGCTTACCATTGAATGAATCAACGAGCCATTGGCCGATTGCTTTCAACTCCTTGAGTTTCTTGACCTGGGCATTACGAGAGGTGGGGCTATCGCCATAAGAACGTGCGATGGATTGCGCAAGAAGTATTTTAACGCCTCTGAGGAACGTTTCTTCGAGCGTACGACCACGGGTGGCGCCATCAACATTCGGCCACACTTTCCACGCTTCTTCAATAAGCTCCACGGCGCGTCTGAACTCCTTCTCCTCATTTCCAGGATCAACTATACCAGCGAGACACCCGTTCATGAGGGCCGAACGGACCGAAAGTTGAAGTGCCGGACGAACCAGATCCCACCCAGCCAGAGGCCCGGGAGAGCCAATGGAAAAACTAGCGCCGTAGCTGTTGATTAACGGTCCATTTTGTGGTGGCTGGCTAAGACGTCTATTGTATTCCGCGATAGTTTCTTTCGGCGATAAGTTCGGACCAACCGCGTTTCGCTGGTGCTGCTCGAGTTGATAACATAGCTGGAGTTTTTCAATAGCAACCCCATCTAGACGAAGGACCCGGCTGTCCTCCAGCAGCGCAGATGTAAGCTCCTCGAGGGTCTGAACACGACCGTATATGCCGAGCACGCCCGGTGCTGCGCCGGGAATTTGACGACGGTGATATTGAAGGAGATTTGAAAGAGCATTTTGGAATTGCATTTCGCTATCACGTTTAGCAAATAGTGGATAGACGCATGATGAGAAACTTACGCGATCCATATCCTACGTAGGCAGGTTCCGTTCGGCGGCCAACTACCCATCGGCTCACCCGCGGCACACCTCTGCTCAAACTCACGCATTACACGCTGCCCAACGAAAGTCTCATTATCCTTGATAAGATGCTTGTGATAACTCGGACGCTCTGCAATTTTCTTATCGATAGCTATATGGCAATGTAAGTAATGGGTCTTGATTGTCTGTCACCTATAACGCTCACCTTCAATCGACCTCTTGATCTCTGCCTCCTCCTTTTCCTTCTGTGCGGGACTGGCTCTCAAATCTGCTAGTACCACTTTGAGAGACTCTTCGAACACTCCTTTTGCCTTGTCCAATTCTTTTTGCGCCTCAAGAACACTTGCTTTCCGACGGTAGGCCTTCGACCAAGTGGGGTCGAGCTTGATTGCTTGATTTGCATCATTCAACGCGAGAGGCAACTTATTCATTGACAAAAGTGCGGCGGATCTATTTGAATAGAGAGCTGGCGAGGTGGGATTTAGGTGAATTGCTTGTGTATAGAGCGCATATGCGGCAGAAAACTCCCTAGAGTTATTAGATTAGATACCGTATTCGTTTGAGCGTCTCTCCTCTTTGAGAGGGGGGAGGATGGGAACGAATCACTTTTTGCCAAAGGAAGTATTACCCTGTTGCTTGAGATCATCAGATTCCTCCACTTGAGCTTCGGTCGGAGCCATTGTAATTGCGATTGTATGTGTGGCGCTGAATGAAGCCGAGATGAGAAGGGAGGAAGCTGGTCAGACTGTTGTGCTGAAACTGGCTTAAGGATGGCCCCGGTTAGTCTTGGCAAGTGCCACTCTCCTTTCCTGTTTGGTGCGGATGGCTACCGAGCCGACAAACAACGGCCCAGGCACGGTGCCACCTCGGGTGCGCGGGTATCGGGGTTTGAATACCTCAGTCTCAGGTCGGATGATGGGGGGGGCTATAGCGGGATGTGATTTACCCTATGTGATTTACCCTGCAAGTTATTCGAGGAAAGGAAAAGAAAGGGAAAAAATGAAGAAGAAATCTGTCCGAGCTTGGGCGCAAACAAGTTCTAGTACTTGAGTACTGTACAAGGACTCTGGATATAGTGTTTAAGCTGGGGTATATGGGCCCACCTCTACCTGCACCGATGCTTTGCTGGTGGCGCAGTTTAATACCGGTATCATGCAGCACTCAGGTTTAGGGGTCGTATTGGGCCGAACTGCACTCACTATTGATCACTGGCTTCACCCAAACAATCGTATAAGAGAGGCTGTAGTATAGCAGCACTATTCGGCTGAGAGAATTTCCTAATTATTGTACTAGTACAGTCGGACCGTCCGATCTACCCCTAGCACAACTAGTCACGAGTGGATGGGGGTTTTGGGGGGAAGTTTGATACTGAGATAAGTAAAAATCCACCTCTCCTCCCTCTACCGGTTCCCCCAAAAAATCTCTTGCAGAAGTGGCCAGTGTACAGAGCACGTATTCCAGTCATGGGCCCAGCTGTCAAGAATTCAGCAAAACTCTGGGAATCAGCTGGCCATTGTTGATCGACTGTCCACAGTGTTGGGGTCCGGATTCATCGGGTAAAGCCCTCCCGGGAACACTCCCGCGATCCACAAAGTGCCCTGTCTAGCACGCGAAGTAAGCTCGCGCATAGCTCCAACGGGCCATAGGAACTACTGCGCCCAGGACATGGCTGTCCCTTGAAGCACCAGCACCAACAAATTCCTCTCTAATCTTGGCATCGTTGTTGATACATAATCGGCCGATTTGTGAGTGGGTTTTTCTGGCTGAAAAGTCGTTCAATCAAATCTGTTATCTAGGCATCGCTAAACAGGTATACAACTGCCCGAGTAGTCGGAGTTGTTATTGTTGTTGTTGTTGTTGTTGCCGGGGTTGCCATAGTAACGGAGCTTGCCAGTGGACTTGGTTGGTGGATAGCGCATGGTTGCCGACGCCGACATGGTCCCGCGGGTAGACTCTCTTGCTGGTGTGACTGGTGCTGTGGGCGCGATAGCTTCGTTCCCCTTCAAGTTATGATGGATGTTGGGGCGGAATTATGTGGGCATGTGTTGCTGCGGAGGAGCTGACTCGTGTTTGGTGACAGGTAGCCAAAAAAAAAAACATACCCCAGGAGGTCCCGCGGAAACTTATTCAATAGGGCCAAAGTAGACCGTGATAGACAATAGCGCTGGGGGAAAGAACCGTAAAGAGAAGGAAATCGTGTGAATAATGCCGGATAATGGAAAGTATCTGGGAGGTGGCACGTACTCGTAGAGGAAGCTAGGGAAAAGATGCAAGGGGGAACAAAAAAGAAGATATTAGGTAACCAAACAACAATTCGCGTTCCGGTGACCTGGGATATAAGGAACTTGGCTATCCCCACGAGAGCCTTGGCCTGGGATCTATCGCCTCCTCTACCTAGTAGAGACTAGCTCCACCGACGCTGGGGTAGCCACTGCGCTAACTGACTGGGAACTTGTGATATTATTGCTCTTGGTTCACAACACAAAGTTGGTATGATAACATAGACCTTGTGAGGGGCCGAGCCCTAAGCCCTGCTGGTAGGCTTAGAGAGTTAACAGCCCGGATATGACTTTTGGCGCAGTACTCGTACAAGTGTCATTAGGGACACTGTATAGGGGGACAAGGCCGACGGCCGGCCCCGGCATTGAAAACATCCGTAGGCTCACACACTAGGGATCAACTTAGCCTTTCTACTGGCCAACCAAGGTGGATTTCCCTGGAGAGGTTTGTGCACTTACCTACAGCCTCCAATATTCTCTTTTGGGTGACATACTTGGATATACTGAATCTCAATATGTTTCGTGGCAGCCTTGCGTTAAAGAATGGTGAAAAGTAGGCTATTTTCCTGCCAACCTATATGCCAAAGTTGACGAATTTTCCACAAGGATATTTTAAGCCCTTGCTTGATACAGAGACCGAATTCAAGAGGGATCTCGTGGTGCCTTATACGAGAGATATAGGAGAGTCCCGGAGTCCACGGAGAGTTCCTTCTTTTCTGTCTTATCTGGGAGCTTACCGGCTACCTAGAATAGATTGCGGTTATTAAAAAACTTTTTTTCTAAGCATGGGGGGTGCCGAAAATTGCCAACCGTGCCGCTTTGGCCCATGTGATTGGTCAGCCCAATGTTGTGAGGTGATGTGTACGGGCAACAAGCATCTATTAACGCACTACGGTAATGGCTCGGCAATTTCAACTAACTATGGCATGAGTTCCACGACGTTGAATGGCTCCGGGTTGGTATATTCAATGATGGGGACTTACTGCTTTCCGGGTCTGTAGACATATCCACCATGCAAGATGCTTATCAGGAATCTCCATATATATTGAAGGTATGCTGAGATAGAGACAAGATCGGCGCTTTTGCGGAGCTCCGCGAGCATGTAGGGCGGGGATGGAAAAAATGCTATGATCGAGATGGCACGATGGACCCGAAGGAGAATTATGGTCGTATTAAGATTGAGGAAATGTGCGCAAACCAAAAGTGGGGAGAAGAGTCGGGAATGAGTTGTTCGGTTTCCCCACGTAGGGCTTTTGAAAAACCCAGGTATTGCATGCTGAGCACATATCAGGTCGCCGGATGATATCCCCTGCATGCCACGACAAAGGGACTGGAAGTATGTCCTTCAGTACCAAGGCTGGCGATATGTGTTTGCACCTTCATGCTTTAGAAACCTTGGAATGCCATTAGCCGGAGCTACCACGTTTGATAATGGGGGGGGGTATTAATCACCTCACGTCACTCGGCCGATGGTTTAAGCAGCCCAAAACCTGCACCAGAGTCCAACTTTTCAAATTGTATAGCCACTGCAACCACAAAACTAATTCCCCCGAGAAGACCTAGGTGCTATTCTCCTTTCTTTTCTCTTTATTTCCTTGTTTTTTTCTTTGGAATTAGTTTTGTAATTGTAGAGGCTATTGAATTTGAAGAGTTGGACTCTGGTGCAGGCTCCGGACCACTTGAACCATACTCTCCTGTTTTTGGTCGCTGCTTTGGATAGTAGGGATTCCAGAGGGTAGCGTGCTCCCTAGAGCATACCAAGAGAGATCCTAGTGAAGATGTGTCTGTCAAAATCCGGGTAGCCATCCGACGCCTTCAGGTCTGATCGTATATTGCCGGGTGAACGCCTGCAACTGACAGCAGGAGCTCCCGGTCATTTTCTCAGGAAATCTCAGATCTCACCTCCGCGACCTCAACGGAGGAAAAGAAAAACCAGCTCTCTCCGCGCCTGTGGAGATGCCGGGTCTGTAAATATCCTTGACCGTGGTGGGGGGGCTCATTGGGCCACGAAGGAAGCCTCTTTTTCCGGCAGATGGCCGCAGGCGCTGACCGCGGTCTGCCATCTTCGGTGAAGAAGTGACCGAAGGTGCATGAAGAGTGCACTCGTGAGAGTGGGATGGCCAAGGAGTGTTGAATATATGATCGATTGGCAAAAACTGGGGTCAGTAGGTTACTCCGCATCAGCATCACAACTGCCGATATGCGGGATGAAGAAAATATTACGAGACAAGGAAGCAAACCCTTACTCTTTTCCGGTGGTCCATCTTTGTTTTCTTTTTTTCCTTATCTCTGTTTTGGGACTGTGATGCCAAAGGTGGGGAGGTAATAGAGGGGATTGGCAGACTGGTAAGTTTTTTTGTCTTAAAATCTATCTACAGCTCACCTACTTGACAGCGCATAACCTGCCCTGGGCACCACCAGTTGCCTGAAGGAACGTGGATACTAACACGCATCTATCTGGCCTTGTTTTAGTTATGCTAGGTAGCCACATCCGGATCTGGGCAGAAAACTCTGCTCGGCGTGGGGGGGGGGGGGTCAAGGAGAATGGACGACGATAGCAGAATAGAAAATTACTTGTGGTGGAGGGATTGTATGTTGGAAGATCTTGTATGTTTCTGTGCTTGTCTAGAAGGGCTGGTGGGAGACTTAACTACTGATCAGAGGGGCTGCAGCATTGCTCGCCCTTAATGATACCATCAGGATTATTCCGTCCCTGGGGGGATGTTCTCTTTGGCTTTTCTTGAAAATGTTATTAAGTTAGAAGGACGGAATAATAGGGCAAGGCCGAGCATTCAGTTAGAAAGAGCGGGCTGTGATATTCCAGGCGCAAGGCCAAGGTTAGAGCGTGGAAAACTAGGAGGTTATTCTGATGGAGGATTTACCAACAGTTGCCTCTGGGGAAGCGAAAGTTCATCCAAGTAGGACGAATCTAAGCCGCACTTGAACAGTCCCCCAACCAGCAGGAGCACAACAAAGTCTTCTGTTTAGGTTTTTTGTGTCCACAGCATTAGCCACTGCCGTCTTGTGCTATTATGGCTCACCCATTTGTTACATGCTTGCTGACAAGAAACTGGGAAGCAAAGCTCATGGAAGTAGATGCTAAGTTATTATGTTCAGTGTTTAGACCGGTACTGCTATCAGGACTTACGAATAAGTGATTGAGCGACAATTCTGGTTTTCTACTGTTCAGAATTCTCTCCTTAATTCAAAAGTGCCGAATTGTCTTTCCAATGGTGCAGAATTGCATGGGACTGTTTGAGGCTCATTGCTCCTGCGATGAGAGCCTCCGGGGGGGGCGGCGCGGGTCGGGCTGGCTCTGAAGCATATACCGGTATCTGGCTGGGCAGTCAGAAATGGCTGATTGATGCTGCGCACGAAAAAAAATGACTTTTAGCATCTGCATAGCCACCCAGCCTGGTATCAAGCTCTGATCGAATTTCTTTGGACGAGTCTGGGGTTGTTCGATTTGTTTTTTTGATCACTAGCGAGATTCTTGGCAGGTAGCACAATTGTCTCATGGGGTATCACTGTGCTACTGTGTTTTTGAGAGTTTGGGATTCGCACTGGCGCTGGTTGTGTTGGTCATGGAGCTGAATTGTTAATCAGTGCTGGCACGAATATACACTCCTACTATACGAGTACGGTGGCTAAATGGAATGGGAACGGTTGAGTTTCCACCTTCACATAACTAAGCCGGGGAATAAGCACCGAATTCCGGATACTCTTGGACCCCCCCAAAATATATATATATGAATTTATATACAATCAGCTTTAAAAGGTGGACGTAAATACTCCGATTTGCCTTCTCAAGGTCCTTTCAAGTGGTTCCTTCAGTTTGTTAAGGCTTGTTGAAGGGCTTGCTCATTTCCTTCTTTGAGGCGGGGAGGCGAGGCAGTGGCAGGAGCCGGGTGTGCAGGTGGTAAAAAATAATTTGTTTTCTTTGATCGCTACGCGCTCGCGATAGAATCCCACTCTAGTAAAGAGATATGATACCCACCGGGTTGTGCGCACATTGGTCGTGGGGTAACGTGAGGACCTCGCTAAATCTGGATATGAAAGAATTGACTTGTGATCAAGCAGAAAGTGTTAACCTAATCGCATTTTTGTGGGCCAAGCCTGTCCGCCCCTTTCGAACGAGGCGGCACAATTTGTGCGCTCTTGGGGCTATTTCTCAGCATTCACATACTAAATCGTTTCGCCTCATGGCAGTTGGTATAGAGTTGTGCGATTTTGTGTTAGAGCAACCGACCTGCGAGTATTAGAGAGTAAAGCAGCCCAGATTCTCCCAAAATCGGTGGACGTCTGGTGCGCCCGCTCCGCTCCAGGGCACGGAGTTAGCATACTAAGAGCTCGTTTTAAAACTTCCTCAGAGTCTCTTGCTCAGCAGGCCATGCGGAATTGTCTCTCAGGTCCTGTGTCAACCCGCCGCCCTTGGGGACGAAATCCTGGAGGGATACCCTGAGAACACGAAGATCTGTCAATCCTTATACCCGACACTATCAGTTCAACGTACCTTGAAGGAACTCTGACTCTTGCCCCGGCGCCCGGCCTTAGGAGGCGGTTTGTGGTGGAAAGGATCACCCGGTAGCAATCGGTAGGAGGATCGAGCCCTTGGTTAGACGGAGTATAGACTATTGGTACTGAGCCGGAGTAGCGACGGTGAGATGGGCGTGTTAAGGGTTTGGATGAGGTCTGTAGGTAAGAATTTGGAAGAAAAAGGAATCGGGTGAGAACGGTTCCTTATGCTAACCTAAGTGATGTCGGTGCTTATGGTACCGCTGGATATAGAATTTGGTCGATAGGCGATGATGGCTTGGGAATTGAGATTTTATTGGAGGGTTCTGGAAGCCAAACGGTTTGCCGGCCAAGGGCTTAGCGGGGGAGTGATGCCTGAAGGCATGTAAGAGACAAGTTGAGCCAACGTTTTTCCAGAACGGTTTTTTTTTGGGGGAGGTCACTAACGTGTTTTTTATCATAGTAGTTCTAGACCCTCTCTTATATTTCCAATATCAAGAACGGGGGAGGCAGCTATTTTCATGTTACTTGCATTGCACGGTTATGGACACAAAGTTGGAGGGATACTACTGGCTAATACAGTTCCGGCACAAGCTATCTGGATAGAAGGTTTTTATTAAATGTTCCTCAATATCGATCGACTGACCGTACCGTCCATGACCCCTTCCCCGCCATCGCCGAAACTCTTGCACACTCAGTCCTGCAGGTAGGTAACAGGTAGTAATAAAACAAAAATTGAAGAAAAGAGAAGAGCCCAGCGCTGGGAGACTACACTGGTTGCCAAGCAGATTACACCGGTGCCGACTCAACAGGCGATTTCAAATTCATTGTCTCGTAAGAGGCTGTACCCATTGTTGAGCCTTTTGCCTGATTCTCGCCAATTTGCATTTTTTTGTATTCCTCTTGCAATGTTGTTTCAAATTGTCCCTGCGATTGAATTTTGTTTTGCAATTATCACAGGTATAGGTCTTTTGTATCTTTCCTTTCCTGTGGGCCGAAGAGCTCTCACAATGGCGTTTCTCGTCTGCTCTTCTAGAAAAAAAGATTTTGCATCCTTCTGAGCAAGGGATCTTAGAGGCCCCAGGACCAGCCTCAGGGGAGAGCTCTTGAGACGTTGATCTGTTTTTTCACTTAGCCAGAGGGGATAATCAGCTTGGGATGTGAAAAGACTCACACAGCATGAGTGATTACTTGATTCGTTCTAACAGAAACATTTTCGACAGGAAAACCCCCTTCATTCCCATCCGGAGTACTGTCTCTCGTCGATCCAGGCGTGCTATAATCTGTTAGTACACTCAATCTTTGGAGGTCTCGTTTGTTGTTACTCGGAAACTAACCTGGTGGTGGAGGATGGAGGTGTGTTATAAGTATCAAGTGGGTAAACGAAGAAACTAATCCCTGGATCAACCGCCGTGCCACCGATAACTTCTTGAGCATATCCTTGGGGTGTTTGGTGCTGACTATGTCCATGAGGTTCGTTCGCTTGTCCCCAGTTGGCCCACCCACCCGAGCCTATCTCGTGCTCAGAGTTATGGGGAGGTATCTTGCCTGTTCTCCGGTCAGCAAACCGCCTTTTTCGTTGGGGCTAGAGCGGGAACTTCGGGCACGGGATCTGCTGGATGGGGGCATGTGGGGGGGTTTAATTTACCACCAGATGGATAGAGGTCATCCACGGGCCTACAAAATTCATCTGATTCGTCATAGGGTCCTTCGCCGTCAATGGGCTGTCGGTGATGGGGCCACACTTCCTGGGTGGCGTAGTCGGATTCTACTATCCATGGTGTACTGCTGGGACAGAAAGTAAATCTAAGCATTTCAAAGTGCCCAGGCGGCTCGGGAGATGGGTTATAAGCGCTAACGGGTGAAAGTGCCATTGAGGAACGGAAGCGATTGAGGAATGAAAGTGATTGAGGAACGGAAGTGATTGAGGAACGGAAGTGATTGAGGAACGGAAGTGATTGAGGAACGGAAGTGATTGAGGAACGGAAGTGATTGAGGAACGGAAGTGATTGAGGAATGAAAGGATTGCTAGAGGAATATATACTGACGGGTGTGAGGGAGTGGTTTAATAAAAGCGCTGCGCAACTCCATTTTGATACTTCGGGTCGTTATTATTCGGGCCAATATAATGAACCCCCTCCCCCCCCTCCCCCCCCTTCCCCTTCCCCCTCACCCACGCCAACCATTTGTTTTTGCCAGTGCCCTGCTGACAAGCTGCAGGATAGCGCAGGGTTCTTTGTACTCGGCCTTTTTTATTATATCTTGTCTCGGTGGTGGTTGTTGAGGGGAGGGTGCCTTCGGCCGCCAGCGCCTTCTATTTCATCCAATCGCCCACGCACCCCGCTGCATATTCATAATCTCCAATTGCCCAAGTATTCCCAGCTGATCGCGGATTCTCTCTTCGCCCCGATGGGTGGTTTCACGAACCGGGGGAACAGTCAGAAAACATTTTCTCGGAGGTGCGGAAAGTTGAGGGGGGGGTTATGGAAGCGGTTTTCTTTAGGGTGTCTTTGGAGTATTTTAATTGGGGGAGACTTTAGAATATGCCTAACTTCCAGTTTCTACATGCGGGAGCCCCAATGAGACTGAATAGCTATCTCTTTTTTTTGGTTTTGGGTGGCAATTCCATAGGAGAAATTCGCCTCGGGCAGATGCTGCCTTTAATGCTATTTCCTTCATTTGGTGTGGGGGAAGGTGGGTTCTCTTGTCATATTTCAATGGCTCTGAAGGTACCTAATTTTATGGAAATAGCAGTAACCCGCTCCTTTATTCAGGTAACTCACGTTCCGATTTCTTTAAAAGTCGGGGAGCTCGTCTTCCTCCACCTTCCGACAGCGGTGGGGACGACCAGGTCATTCTTCCCCGATCATCTGCTCGTAGGGGGAGACTTTGCAATGCTTGTAAGTTTCGATTCCGTTCAATCAGCAGTTCTGAGAAGCTAAGACCAATCTTCCTGTCCCCCAAAACCTTTCCCGGTTCTATCAGCCTCATCAACAACCCACCCTTTTTCCTTCCACACTCCCTCCCCCACAGTTAATGTAATCGAATAAGATTCTCGCGAATGCGCCACCCTTTCCCTCATTCCGCATCTGTACCCCTCCTTTGGTTTGGTAGTCTTTTGCCATTATCACGTTCTACTGGGAAACCTCGAGTGTCTGCAGTGCCTTTAACGGACTCCCAAAGTCAAAAAAAACAGAAATCCCTTTCATAGCTTGTGACTTTTATGATGCTTTTTTTTTTTTCGTTCACAACCTCCAATTCACGATCCTCCTTTTGTAGCTGTTTGTAAACTTAAAAGGTCTGAGATTCGACCATCAAAAGATGAGTTCTCATATGGTAGTGTCAAAATTGGAATTTTAGTAGGGAGTGGGATAAGGGCTGTCCACACTCCCCTCTTTGCTGGACGGGGTCTAACTTGGGGTGGAAGTTGATGTAGAGGGTATTTTTCGGGGGGGGGGTTCGTATGATGCTCAAGGATGCGCATCTGAGGCTCATCGCTTTCCTTACATTCCTGTTTTTTTTCTGTTTTTTTTATTTTTTCCGCAGGCTCCTGCGGATGTGCTGTGCTGTGCTATGCCGGTACCTGTGTATTCAATTGAGGTTATTGCTAATAGGCACTCACATCAGATTGGGCCTCCTGGGCGATAGAGAGGGGTTCCCGATAATCCTTGTTAGCTTATCGATAGCTCGCCACCCGGTGTGATACCGGCATAGGAGAGAAGCCTGGGCTGACAGGGGGGGGGAGAATAGAATAAAATAAAAAACAAGAAACCACTTCTTGGAGAGCCAATTGCTCCTTGCGAAAAAACAGGGGATTGCGGGGGGGGGGTCTCAATCGCCGACATATCGTAAGGGCATTACGGTAGAACAAGGCATACATGGCGCTTCTGAGTACAGTGCTAAAATGGGCTGCGTCTTGTGATGCCCTCCCGCCAGAGATCTTTCGGTAACTACACAGTAGAACTAAGCATCCGGAAAAAGTGAAAGCTGGCAGAGGAAGCGGTCCCTCATTAGAAGGGTAGGTGGAGCGGTCATTGCAGGAGCGCCCCACCCGGCCGAGGCTCCGGGAGTCAATATTATAGTAATACCTGCTGTCTCTTGGGGGGGGGGTTCCGAGATAGTCAAATTAGTCACCAAGTCTGCTTAAGGAGGGCTTTGAGCTTTGGGATTTGCTGAGAATGGTCAAACTCGCCTAGGGTGCCGAGCCATTTGGGGAGTGGAAAAACTAAAAACCCGATTTCCTGGCCACGACGTGACTGCATCAAGCAGCCCAAGGAACTGCGCCAAGAAGATTTATTGGTATCGCATACAGAACTACGAAAAGACACAAATATGGAGATGGCATCTCCAGGTGTTTTATCTCATTCGGAAGAGGCAATTTCGTACAGGATAAGGTGAGCATTTGATGGGTTTTCGCTCTCCGGTTGGTTGCTTTCCCTCCTCTTTCCTCTTCCTCACGTTCCACCTTTCCACCCGCCGAATTATCATACTTAGCGCATTCAGAGAGAGTGATATCTTGTGATTTTGGGAAAGCGCTACACCATAGATACCACAACTAAACGGGCGCGATAGTACTCTTATGATTTCGGAAGTGGTTTGAAGCAATCCGAACCTTACGGTCTGGGCCTTGATTGCGGAAGTGTGGGTCCGGTTTTTTGTGAGTTTTTTTTTGTTACGCCTGCAGGCACAGTTAACTTCTCCACCGGGCTTTTTTTACCCATATTTTTTTCCACATGTTAGAAAACTCGTCCGTGATCACGGTGCTAACACATAATCTTATCAAGAACGCCTGAAGGCGCTTGTTTCCAACCAACCAGCTCCATCCACTCATGTCGTCGAATTAGGTACACTAGAAAATCATGACGTGTTTCAGCATGTACCTATGAGCGTTAGAACGGATGGTGGGTGATTTCCCGACCTCTAATATTTCGCAATTTATTTCCCTTTTGATTATCTCTTGTGTCGATTATAACCGAAAGAGATAATCCGTATGCGGGTATTGCTTATAATTTACCAATCGGCAATTACCCTTTGAGATGACCACATCCCCACAGACAGAGTGAGATCTTTCCGGAAAGGGAAATTTCAGACCACAGGCATCGGATCAGTAGATGTGGATAGCGCGCGAATTTTTTTTTCTTTTTAAAGCTATCTTTGCTTTCCCGAATATGGTCGGGCCATCTCTATCCATTTCCGAAAGGTCAATTCCCCAAGTATTTTAGATGCTGTTGATAGGGGGAAAAGCCGTAGGTGGAATTCTAACCAATCATCGTGCTTCGCCATGCGGGGTCTGACCATATAGGAAAAGATTAGCGGTACAGTACAGGTGAAAGTAGTTGGAAGGCACTCGTATGAGTGCAGATATGCCAATCAAAAACTTTTATGGAGGACTACCCGAAAGCGGATTAAGTTAGGGGTTCAGCGCTGTGTAATCTATGCTAGAAATAATACAACAAAACCCCGCATCTCCAAGTCATTAACCGCAGGCGCTCGGCGGAAGGGTTATACCCGGTAGCAATAGCCAGGTGTGTGTGTGTCAAGATAAAATCGCTGATTCTGTTTGTCTGTCTAGTAGCCATTCTCTCAAAACAGGATTTTTGGGAGCCCCCGCATCATCACTAAGTGTGCTCTAGCCATTGGATGAATATATATTGAACCCGATTGAAGGCTTTTTTGGCGCTCTCGGAGTCGTGCCTGCGCTATGCAGTGCGACCACGCCTCCCAGCATCACACGTAATCACTCATACCCTGCAAACAATGAGAATCGAATCTTAGCACTAAATAGTGTGGGGACAGGTGTTTCTGGGTAGTGATTGCGCAGGATCCGCCAATGAGCTGCATACGATTGGTATATCTCTTCAGTTGCCGCCGGCAAATCGAATATATTTTGATCCCTTACAAAGGGCGATTCGATTTCCCAACCAGTCTCACTACGGAACCTGTCGGTATTATGAGGGAATTAAATACTGCGCAGTGGCCATGTTTGATACTGAGTTTCATGAAATTTGTGGGATCGTCGGGCGCGTGCTTCTGGTCGCCGCTGGTGGGTTTTCGGGTGGGTCCCCTTATGATATGGTCCACCCTCTGCTGGTCATACTGGAATCTCATGGTAAATTGAAAATACAAGCAACTGTGCGTTCAAAAGAGTAGAAATTTCCCTAGCTTTCCTGTGTTGCATATTTTTTTTTTGGGTGTTGCGGTCATTGCGACGAATAGCCACCTCGTACACATACTAATTCATCAATGCTCCGTAAATACCCCATTTTGCAAACAACTTGCTGAGCTAATCGCCCAAAGCACCTATGATAACTTTTTGAGAGTGATGGATAACGTTCCGTGTTGCGACTTGTCTCCTAATGCGTTGCAGCGCATGCTTTGAAATCTGCTTGCTATTACAGGGGTTCATATACGGTATCCTGCACGGCACAGTACCACACCTATCTCTCACTGATAGTGTGTAGCGTCTCACAAGACAGGGAGGGGGGGAAAGAACAGTTATTTTTCAGATACCTAAAATTTGTCACGCAATCGCAATCCTCCATGAGCTATTAGAGCCAGAGTTGGACGGATCAAAAGGGATCCAAGATTCTAGCTAGTTCAGGTTGATGCGGGTTTATGTTGGTTGATAAACCAATAGAAGCCTGTATTGCGGCCTCCGCAATATGCACCCTGCGAGGCCCGGGTACAGTACATACGCGACTTACCGGGAAAAACAAATAGTAGTCGCCACCATATCAGCCGGAGCATCGGTGTGGTTCATTCTCACTATCTCCGAAAGGCGTTCTCTTCACGAAACGTATACTGTGAGCTAGGATATCTTAGGCCTCCACGCGGCATAATCATTGGTTGAGAGCGCGGGGACAGGGACAAGATATGAGGGTGGATATTATAGAAATGGAATTGGAGGGTGCCAGGGGAAGTTCCCGGAGGTGTTGGGTTGGATCTTTGGTTGCGGGGTAATGAAAATATATCTTTGGGGTGGGTGTGCCTTTTGGAGCATGTTGTGTTCTGTTGGTGCTCGATATGTATCATACCAAAAGGCGCAAAGCAGATCCTGGGGAGGGGGGCCGGTAAGAGCGTAATCTACGCCTGTCTCCATGGACCCATCAAAAATATCACCCGATCTTCACCCCCCCCCCTCCCATCTCGGGGGATCCAATCCACCGTTATCGTGGTAAGCAGTAGTGTCAATGCACCCATCGCCACTACATTCATTACTCTCACCATCATCACCCCGATCTAACAGCACCTGTCTATTCATAGGGCAACGGCATCGTCACTCTTTCCTTACTCAGGAGTATCTGCACCGTACTCTACCGTATTTGCGGGAAATTACTTTTATAGAAGTTTACTTTTCGTGTCCTGCTGGCCTGTGTTTTCACAACCCCTAAGCAGATAAACGCATAGCATGGAACCCTCCCGAAATTCAGCCGACTACCTACTCACGCCAGCCCCCCCGGCCGTCGGCGTGGCTCGAACAACTAAGATAATTTGATTCTAAGGGTTTGGCTTGACCTTCACTCGAAGCCTTCGTAAAATACAGCTCAGAAAGGAGTTGGCCGCAGGACAGTATTGCCTTTAATCGAGAAGAGATTGGGATTCCTTGGAGTGACATCTGCATAGCTACGAGATGTAGAGAGGTGAGGATATTATGATATCCGTTGCGCGAGGAACGAGGTCTTATAGCAAAGACCTTATGGATTCTATGGCTTAAAGGACCTTTTTTTAGAGGGATAATGGCCGGTATGCATGTTCCGAGGCCTCAAGACCCTGCTTTGGGCGCAAAAAGTGAGAGCTTGCCCGCCTCCGACTAAGGCCACCGGAACGCGCTTAATTAGTAGGCTGTTAAAAGACCAGAATGTTTCGGGAGAGAACCCCTAAGCACCACAGTTTGCCCGGCCAGGCGGCTCTGGCATGGAACTCATATAGTTTTTCGTGGATGTGTGGTTGCAATATGTGTGGTACGATTGTAACTCCCGCGCGGCAATCGACAGGGGTAAGCCCTAACCCTACCGCCAGCCGCACGGAGGACTTTCACACATCCCGTTAGCCCGGTGTGTCAGAAAAGCTTGTTCCAACCTCCGGAAACTGCACGGGCGATACTACTTTTGGACTTTGATAAAGACACATAGTCTACACTGTCCGACCCCTGAGAAGCATTAACCTGTATTCACCAACATTCCTGTCTGCGCTCCCCACATCTATCCCCCTTACCCGCCACTACATCTCGCCACTCCATCTCGCCACTCTCATCGTATGAACTCCTCTTATTCCCCGCGACCAGTCGTTATTCCGACCTCTCTCCCTCCATCAACATGGTTTGACCCCTCCTCAATTAGTGCACACCCATCAGCCAATGCTTTTACAGATGACCACCGACGTACCATTCTGTTGCGTGGGATTAATGTTTCGGGCGACGCAAAATTTCCCCAAAACAATCCCCTCGCTAGGACACCTGAATTTTACAATGTTGATAACGTGAGCTATGTTGGGAAACCTTTTGGATCGGTGGATGAAGCGAAAGTTTGGTGGAGTCGGCTTAAGGGTTGGGGTGTTGGTGTTGTGAGAATGGTTGTGTGCTGGGAGGCTTTAGAACCAAGAGAGATGTGAGTCACTGCGGTCTTTGGGGTTTTAACGGTGGGGCCCCTGGGAGCTAGGCCCTGGTACTGATGTAGTGGTAGGGGTAAATATGATGAGGAGTATATCGACTTTCTGAGAGTAATTTTAGACAAAGCAAATGAGGTTGGGCTATTAGTCTTCATTGATGGTCATCAAGATGTGGTATATAAGTCGTTTCCGGTTGATAAAACACTTCTAAGATAATTTAGTGGTCCCGTTTTACCGGGGGTTCCGGTGCTCCCTTATGGACATTTCATCTTGCTGGGCTCGACCCTTCCGTCTTTCCTACTACCTACTCGGCAGCTCTCGATTCTGCAGACACAAGCAGTCATCATTCAACTCCCTCTGGCCGTCTTTGGCCCACCAACTACTCCAAGTTCGGTCCTGCTACCATGTTTACACTCTTTTTCGCCGGCGAAATATTTGCACCCTCAGCAATCTATGAGGGGCCAATTCAAGAGTTCCAGGCCAAGAACATTGGCCAAGTACTTCGTACAGCTTATGTGAGAGCGTATTCCCATCTTGCCTCGCGATTGAAAGATTTACCAAATATTTTGGGATTTGATGCCATGAACGAACCTCATCCTGGATACATTTCATTGCCAAGCCTGCATCGATTCAACGAAAATACCGACTTGCATCTTGGATATATGCCTAACGCATTGGAAGGCATGTCACTGGCCGCGGGTATCCCAACTTCAATAGGGTACTTCTCAAGATCGTGGCCGCATCCTTCCAAGAGGACGAAGAGTGAAGTTCTTAACAAAGAATGTAAATCCGCGTGGCTACCAGGGAGGAGGGATATCTGGCAAGAAGAGGGCGTATTTACCGTAGATGATGGGAAAGTTAAGTTGAGATCTCGAGGAGATAGTTATTTCACGACAAATCCTCGCACAGGTGATAAAATAGACTTTGAGAAGGATTGCTACGTCCCATTCCTTCGCTCATTTATGCAAAGTGTCAGGGAGGCAGTCAAAGGATACAGCGCTGGTAGATGGATGTTTATCGAGCCCATTCCAAATCTTGAACCACCCGTTTGGAATGGTGATGGGATCAAAAAAACGGCAGAGCAGAACATATGCTACTCGCCACATTGGTATGATATCCGTGTTCTATACGAAAAAGGCCTCTGGTATGGTGTTACTTTTGATGTTTTATCACTTGCTGCTGTAAGTTCATTGATGACCAGTATAATTGAGACTATATTGACCATTGCAGGGCTCTCGGAATCTTTTCAAGCATACTTATTTTGGCCGAGAAGGACTCACGGCTAATTATACAACTAACTTTGCCCGATTCGCCTCACATTTGTCTACTTTCCGTCCCTCGCCATCTTCCCACACTCCAATTCTCATAGGGGAAACTGGAATCCCATTTGATATGAACGGGCAAAATTCATACGTTACCGGTGATGTCCACATGCAACTTTCGCAACTCGACTCCATATTCCGCGG
Source organism: Tuber melanosporum (assembly GCF_000151645.1). NCBI lineage: Eukaryota > Fungi > Ascomycota > Pezizomycetes > Pezizales > Tuberaceae > Tuber > Tuber melanosporum. The sequence continues at coordinate 94,133 of NW_003298843.1, read as the reverse complement.
AATGGAAAAATCGCTTCTCAATTGGACGGTGTGGAATCTCACTCTTTCCCACTCAACTACTGCAACCGATATGACTACACCAACGGCCAATGAAACGGGTGCTGTAATCCAATCCGGCGATGGATGGAACAGCGAAGATTTCTCCCTTGTTTCTCTTTATAACCCAAACACCGTTGAAGTTCCTCTCGAGCCCTCACATGTTGGCCCAACCAATGGAGGAGTGCCCCTGACGCGGGCTCGTAGCTTCGGGGGTCTCTACCTCGGAGGGAGGCTGTTGCCAGCTCTTCTTCGCCCGTATCCCGCTAAGACAGCAGGGAAGTTAATTTCTTCTCATTTTTTGATGGATAGCAAGAATTTTCACATGGAATTCGTGGGAAACGCATCCGGGAAAGAGATAGAGCGCACAACAGAGATATTTATCCCTGCCTATCACTTCTCCGGGCAAAGATGTTTGGTGACGATCAGCGATGGCAATGAACAGGAGTGGGTGGTGAATAAGCCTAGCATGGACGCGAAAATCGAGGGAGGTGTTGAATGGAGGTGGAGAGAAGAGGAACAAGGGATGACAGTAGTACACACAACCTCGGGGGGGCTGATAACTATCGAAGTCAGGGTTCTGGAAAGTGTGGAGAGTAGCAGCTTTATTGAGAATTTGGTTGGAGGATTTGTGTAAATCTCTCACACTTATCTCTCGTCAGGATGTGCGTCGGTAGGTAGTCGGGCAGCTTGCCTTTCCTCAGAACGGAGCAGATGTTATCGAGCTCTTTTTAAGATGATTCTTCTAAGGTGGGGGTGGCTGTGGACATGATCAAATCAAGACCCTGCTCGGCGCAGCGCGTCACAATGTAAACATATCACAGTGGAAAGAAATATATCATAATTATCATAGGTGATTGTTTGGGCAAGCAGCAAACGAATATAGGAGCCAAGAAAATTGTTACCCTGTCGTACTTTGTGCGCATGCAGGGTTAAACAATTGAGACCTCGGTTTCGAGCAAATAAGGAGCCGATTGAGCAAAAGCAGTCACAAGTTATGACAGAGTCAGAGTCCAACCCAGGAGCCAAACAGCACGCCATTATTTGAGCCACTCTCAGAGCGCGTTTGTGGAAACGTGTTTATCATACCAGAGGCTGGAAAGGTTTTTTATTTTTTTTGCGAACCTTTTGCCAAGTTTTCAACATGTTACTTAATATTACCATAGTTATGTCCACTAACATGCCTGCTATTAGCACCTTTTAGCCTAAATGTGTTTTTCGGAAAATTTTTCCCAAATGTGTTTTTGCGAATGATAGCATGGTAAACACCAGTCATATCAAAACACGTTTTTGGACGTTCTGAGAGGACCAACAGCTCAAATCACAGCGTGCCAAGCAGCTCCCAAAAGTCACTCTGATACCCGTCAGGATCTGTATCCACCAAGATGTTGTTCCCAACAATGGAAAAAATCCGTAAAGAAATGTCGATCAATCAAGCGTCATAACATTATGAATTGTTTTTATATCATAACTCACCTCGCTGATAGTTGCATTGCATATTATTCGAGGCAATAATGATGATGATATTATGGCGAAACTTTGTTTGTTTTGTTTCAAGCGCTAAGCGCATATATTTGACTCTCTCTCAATATCATATTATCATGGTTATAATATAATAACTATTGTGAATAGAAAAATGTATTATCGCAACATTTTCGTTCGCGTCAAGCACTCCCCTGTATGAAAACTTTTAATATGCAGGGATTTATGCTATATAAAGGTGACGTACCGAGCAGGGCGTGAAACAAAAGACGGACCACATGGGGAAGGTTATGCATATTCAACCTTGTGGCGGAAGATGGTATAAAGGTTGGGCTAGGTAGTTGTTCCTTCCTCTTAGAGGATGCCTGCCGAAATGGAGACGAGGGGACAAAATGCTCGCTAGCGAGAGGTTAGGAAAAATCGTGTGGGGTGTTGAGTAGGCTCCCTTGGCCTATAAGGTGGGCATCTCCAGACAAAAAAGGGCCTTTACAATCTCAGGTTCTTCCACCCCACTGCTTGGAAAAGTCATACCGTGCCTCAATCCGCATAAACACAAGCCCTAGGCTCGAACCACTGAACTACTGAGAAAAGAGACTCCTTATGATACTTTCTTGTGGAGCCTCCTTGTGATTGCGATATCTCACCGAGGTGGAATACTCACCAAAATTATCACATTGGATGCTAAGCTGTTGAAAGCGCTCCATCGCTAGCAATTTTTCTTCAACACGAGCATTACATTCCCTTGATCTCGCATTGGCGAGCATCGGATCGGTTTTTTTCGTGACAGGTTGCTGTTTCACTCCGGTGCGCAGGAAGCCACTAGAACCGGCACACGTTCTAGGCTATGTATATGTAACGTTTCACCATCGAGCTACTATGACGGACCGGGAAACATATGAGGAAATGTTCCCCTAGGGCACCAGTGTGTTGCTCTCCACCCCCAGCGAACGAAGCACTTGCAGCCTCTAACGTCGTCCATGGGAAGCACATTATTCGAGGAATCCAACCATTTTTAGCCGACCCCTCTCCTTTAGTCCGTCAGCCGGGAGCCCCGCATCCTGGAACTCGACCCCGCATTTAGCTAGTGCCGGCACGGTAATGGCTGCGCACACATTCGAAATCAACCTTGCAAGACCCGACGATCTCACTCCACCTCATCCCGACCGGTGAGCCCAGATCGATCGAGGACCACTGCAGCCCTACAAAAACCTTAAACGAACGTCCTGCGATCACGAAGATAGGCGATGTGTGTGCACCACCACTACACTCAACACCGAGGCCGATTTTGAACTGGCTGTCGGCGTCCACCTCCTATCATGAGTAGAGATGGGGGGCTAGGATATGGCTGTCAATCTTTTTTTTTTTTTTTTTTTTAGTAGGTCCTCAGCGATCCAAAGAGCTTCTCCCTAGAGTCGTTTCACTCTATTCGAAGTTTTTTTTTTTTTTTTTCCCATCTTCATGGGAGAGAGGGGAACCTTTGGCTAAACGGTTCTATTTTGACCCTCGTTGTAACGGATAGTGGCTTTCCCTCGGTTCTCGCTTAGGCGCTCATTTGGGTGCTCGCATCGCGTTATGGTTAAATACAAGTGGCTTGAAAGTGCCAAATGCGGGGAGTGTCCCGTATCGGGATTAGTCGCACTCTAAGGTGCACAGACCCCATATAAATTTTAGTAATTACGTAGGGTTAGGGTCTGGGTGTTTGTCCTGATACTTTTGGAACTGACTGGCTCAAGGCATGATATAGGCATAAAATGGTGGTACTGTACTAGCCCGGAGCGGACACATATCATACTTTCCACCGCTCAACAAGAGTCTCCGGAGAGTTATTCCCCTAGGTAAACGTACCGGTATTGAGCTGGATGCCAGGCACCTGGCCTATTAACCGCATCCGCTCAAAGTTGACTCGGAGGAGAGGAAATAGAGCTCCATGTAGAGCCATGTTTCTCGGGGGCACCACTGCTACTACTCGAGTAAATCTCTCGTTACCCACCATAACGCTGTTTTACGCCCGTACCGTACAATACATCTACCTTTTACCAGTAGCGCGTTGATGCTTCTGGGCAAACGCTTTGCCGTGTCGTGGAACCCTACGCGCTGTTTGACCCGTTATCGGGTTACCGCGAGGACTCGAATAAACGTTATCATACCAGTATCGCAAGTACCAGCAACTTTCTCGAGGAGCTCCCGTGGTGCCCAGGAGGTCATCAATTATACTATGATACACCGTAAGTGAATAACCTATTCATTTCCCCTTCAGCCCTTCAGCCCTTGCTTCCCCCCCCCCAAGCAATGTGCGCAGGAGGTTGGGCGCCTTGGCATAGATTTGTGCGCAGGCTCACTGTTTCAGAGGTGCCGCCCTTGCCCCTTCCCGATCGCGCTACCCACTTGACGGTAATCAGGAGGAAAAGAGCTCAAAGAGAGATCGGTTTTTTACTCGAAAATGGTTTTTGTGTAAGAGTTTTTTTTTTTTTTTACCTCCTTCTCTTCTCTGGAAACTTTGTTTTTTTTTGTCGGGGCTCGCTTGTGGTTGTACTGTACTCGTAAGCTGGTCGTGGTGAGGGTTGCGCAGTGCGCGGTATCACAATAGCACTACTTGTGTGGTGGTGGTGGTAGTTGAAAACAACGGCTAGGGCAAAATCTTAAAACTGTAGTGAGGATGGTACGGTGCGAGTACCGTACTCGAGTGGCCGGATTGAAATCAGAGGTTGACTAAGCGAGCCCTGCGATAGGCACTCATGATTTCAATCCGGCCACTTGAGCATGGTCTAGTTCTTGGAAAATGACATCTGCATTCAAGTATAGTATCATACCCGCCAAAACGAACCAAAATCGGAATTCGGAGTTTATGGAAATCGCGATTCGTACCACCGCCCATTAATCAATTAAAACGAAAAATATATCAATGGATAGCTGAAGACCCAGAGATTCTTAAATTCGTTATTTCTATAGCATACCGGTATTCGTTGCGTGGACATCCCTCATCGAATTGGTGAGAAGGATTCAGAAGTTGTACGAGCATTCATACAAGAAGATACCCATTGCGGGAATTGCCAATTCACCATCTGGTGAAGAATTGACTCACTCCCACCAAGTTACAGGCGGTTGAGCCCCGATGTAGTGAAAAGCAGCAAAATCGGCCGCCAACGACAACCTCTGCCACCCCACCCACCCCCTCTCCTGGTTAACACTTCCACTTACAATCACGACGACGATTTGGGACGGGCACCGGCTTCGGGCTGGCTTTCCCCTCGCCTTCGCATTATTTCGCGCAGCGCCGGATCTCGGGAAACTTCCAAAGGTCCATGCGCCATGACAGGCGCGGGATCTGCGGATGGGATGAGTTGCCAAGCGGGCGATTGTACGGGGGGGGGGGTGAATACGGCAGTACCGGTATCTGCCCGCGCGACGCTGGCCATGAGTACTCGTACGGTGACGCCGTGGGACATCCCATCCGCGACGGCAGGTGGGAGGGGTTGTGCCGGTTTTTCCGGGTTTATTGGGGTGGTGGGAGTGGAGATTTGTGGGGGATTGGTAAGTTAGTTAGTTGGTGGGATACCCGTATGTGCGAGTGCGAGGACAAATTCCGGTATTCAGATTTATCCGGTGGCCACGCATCGGGGTTAAGCTTCTTTTGCTTTTTACACTTCTGTTTCTTTTTTCCTTTTCATTTAGGTGGGGGGGGGGGTGAGGGGATTAGCTACAGTAGCTGTACGAGTATCATACTCGTGCGAGTACAGTTTGGAGTCCGCACAGCTAAGTGAGGGTGGGTGTTGAGTTGAGGCGAGTTGAGGCTCTAGTCAATCCCTCACTCTCGATATTGGGCGGGATTTTATGTATCTCAGCACCAGACTGATCCTTGCGAACTTTTTTTGATCTTGTTGGCACCCCTCGGTGGGGTGTATTAGCCCCACCTCAATAATCTTCAAGGATCAACCCCTAGCACACATGCTCTCTGCTGGTCAGGCTTTCCTTCTTGATTGTTAGAGCCCCATTAGTGCACCCGCTGTTGCGGTAAAGTGGTGGCATGTGCCGCGAAAGGGATAATCGTTATTTACGAGTATTCTGATTTGAGCTACCAATCTGTCGGATTATAGATCCCACCTTATTGATCAAGAGCCTTTTTTACGTAAGTTAGTCAACTGTTGGTACAAGTGCGATAGAAAGCCATCTCATAATGTAGTTTTCCCTTTATCGCTCTCCCGATGGCTACGCTACATGTACCGGTGCAACGCGTTCGTTTTCGGTATCGCCAGAACCGGCAAGTCTTTACAGTGTGTACTGGTACTCGCGGTGCTACTGTACTCGTACTTGTAGGATCTGGTAATTCTGGAACAGACCGTGCTGGGGTTTCCCGGCCGAAGGCCTTTCCCCCTCGACCACCGCACCGATGCCCCGCTTCGGCCGACAGTTCGGTTGATGGGGGGGGGGGGTATGATTACACGAGCATGCGCAATGAAGCTGGCCAGCTGGGCACAGTGCGGACCCGAAAACCCCCGGAATGCATGATACTGTGCTCCTACTTGGTGAACTCGTCCTTTGAGGGTATTGTATTGAGCGCATAGATGCTTATAATAGAATGATCGATGTTGAAATGAAGGGGGGGGGTTGGATCAAAAAACGATCAAAGGGCTGCAACACGCTTTTTCGAACCGGGGGGTTATGAGATAGAACCCCTTCTAACAAAACGATAAGCAATGACATTTGAAGCAAGCTGAAGGCAAAGAAACAGATAGAATTACGACAAAAAGAAGCAGGAAATTCATAAACATCCCACTCCTCTTTCCCTGCTTCTGACCAACGAATATTTCCTGCTATTTTTGCTTTCTAAGATGTTATGGAACTCCCCCCTTCTAATCCCCCGGGTTCGATCACCGAAGGCCTTTGCAACGTTGTGAATGACTAACTTCTAATCCCTGTGTTCGAGCACTGGTATGATACAGTATTCCCTTCCCCGCCTGGGACGGATAAGAGCCCAGATCAGGCGAAACGTTCCGAGAGCTGAGGGTACCCATGTCGTATGGGACGTACCGGTATTACTCTCGTTTCCAAAAAATATGACATCCAAATAAATCTCAGTGGATCATGGACTACGGTCGGCCGGGAGCGGAAGTAGGGTTCGTACTGCACAGCACCGGTAGTATCATATCGTACATGTATTCACTGATTTTCTTTCCTTTTCTCCACCCGATTTCGGGTACCCCCGTTGTGCAGGATCTTCAGGCCGGGTGGGGTTTGGCGGGTGGGTCGGGTACCGGTACTTTGCTTGAATGTCGGCGGTGTGAGAGGCATTTTCAGATTGGTTTGCCCGTGGCGCGCATGGCGGTCAATGCTCTCACATCCATACCGTACCGGTATCCCAGGAAGAAATCAACAAGCCATCTCCGTCCATGTTATTATAGTTTCTAGGGCAACCTTAGTTCCTTGCTGCGAATTTGTGGATGTGCGGACATCGGCTCATATCGAATATTAGCTGTATGATCGTACTTACATGTTGCCATCATCGCCACGGCAATGCCTAAGTCATATGCTAGGTCGGTGATGCATAGCTTTGCAGCGAATATATATTGCCAAGTTTATCGCTAAGGAACACCAAGGTAAGTTAGCACCGGTACCTTAGTCGCATCTACCTGAGAAATTGATGAGGGAGGGACAGGGTATTTCGCCCTCTCGGCAGGTCAAGAGAGATAACACACATTCTCCCTAAGCCAATGGCCTCCTGTTTCCCCTTCTTTTCTTGTTTCTGTGGGCGCGGGTGGTGATGGTATGGGTCTGGTGTGATGCTGTGTACTGTACCGTACTGTACTGTACCTAAGGTATGAACGGCATGATTGGAATGATGGCTTAGAGCTGGGAAGGTAAAACAAACGGATTTCCGCGCCAAAGGCGTGGTAGCTCTTCCTCCATGTGATTCTGAACATTCCAGGACCACGTTGTTGATTTCCTCACCGAATCGGGTCCTCGGGTGCACCGGTATGGTGTGAGGGGATGGTGCGATTGATTGATCTGCGCTGTTGTTGTATCATGGTTGGAGACGCGTTTCAGAAGGCGACTCTACAGATTGCTGAATAAACCACCGTCATCAAAACTAAGATCACCGCTGGGTTTTACAGTAATCTCCATCTTGCAACAAAAGATTCCTAGAAAGCCTAGCAAGTGCTGTCAGGAAGCACCCCCACCATCACCGCTCAAAAACTCCCGTGTTCGACCTTTGCCCGGGCACTACCGGTACCCGACTCGTCGTGCTAAATAAGGTAGCAACTTGAAGCCTGCGAGAGAGAAAAAAATCGGAAAATGTGGAAAATAAACTGTCAGAAACACGGCCGCTCAACCGGCCCGAGCACAGCTGAACGCTCCAGTCCAGCCCGGAAACCTTTTTTGTCATTTTCCTATTGTTATTTTTTTTTTACCGCCAGTTGCACATTATTTTTCTTCGCCAGTGGCGGGGCGGGCCAGAGTGACTCTGGAGTACGGGATATACTGCGGGGTGCCGTACTGCAGGCCTGTATCCATGCAGGTTTTAAATCCGTCTACGAGTAGCGATGGGATATCAGCCCTGCATAATGCACCCATAGCGCAACAGGACCATAATATTATTGTACTTGCGGCTCCAAATCGTATATCCTGTAGTCTTATTGGACCTGCTGTCTTTTTGTAAGGCGGGAGAAAACCAATTCCCTACCGGGGGATAGGAACGAGATCCCGACCCCGATCAATTCTCCTTTTTACGAAGCTATCACCAGGACGTTCGGTTATTCTCGCGCCTTCGATGTATTTACAGCACGAGTACGGTACTAGACAGGCGCTAGACTGCCCCAGGCCCAACTCAACATACGAACCTTCTTCAATGCAGGAGATTGTGATTCCCCGTTTGAGAAGTGCTCTCTGGTGATGGATTTTCTGGGAGGAATGGCTCGATAATCAGTCCCGCGAGCCTTTGGGGGGATCTTCTCGTCGCCTGTCTCTCATTTCTCAGCAGCCTGCAGGATGATGAACCCCGCTTCGGTAGCTCTAGGCACCAGGAAGTACAGTACGACTTGGATCGTCATCTTTTCCCTTTTCCTGATTGAGAGAAATTATTGGAGAATGGCGGTTCATATATATGTTTGTCTGCGGTGCACTGGATTGTCGCTGAAGAGAGGAGTAGGTTTCGAACGGGAATATCTCTAAGTGGTAAGCGGGTGTGCGCCAGAAGGCGTAGGCCGAACCACAGGCGGCTACTCCGAGGGTTCCAAAGCGAGCCAGAGCCCTGCAGGGTACTTTACCCAGGTATTTCTTCCAGCAAATCAAATGAAAAAAACTCTTGGCGCCTCTCATAATTCGCCATTATCTTCGCAGAACAGATATCATGGATGAAGTTTCATTCATACCCAGGATTCCCAGAGTCCCGTGTTAAATCCAAAGAGAAGCCTACTTTCGATCCGCATCATAAAAAATGCGGCTCTGCACTAGTCACCACCCTGGGCAGAGGACATTGGCACGAATTGAGAGGAGAGATCGTTTCTCTATATAACACCGGACGGAAGCTCACAACTGATTCCGATTGACCATGGCTTCAACACCTCCAAAAAGTTATTTATCTAGTGTCGCGAGCCTTGGTACCCGAACGGGAAACATGGGAACCCATCACTCAAACATTCTCCACCAATTTAACCCCTCGTCTGCCGATTACCACTATTTAACGGAGAACAATATGCACATATGGCCATACTATGCAACGATGATGGTTACGGGTTTTCCCGACTATGGAAAAAGTGGTAATCCAGCCCAAAATTTTAACGACCTCTCTTGCATTGGCATTTAGTACGACTCAACTAACAAGAAAGAAAGCCGGACTATTGCAACCGTGGGATAACCTTCCCCCCGCGTTCACACCGAGCGATGGATTATTTTCCAACGCAATCCAAGACGTCGCTATCGATCCGGATCTCGACGGACTCGATGCTGACGCCAAAATTGCCACTAAAGCCACTTCCCCTCCCGTTACCGAAGAGCCGCTCGGGGGGAAAAACGATCGCCAACGACCGCAGCCGAGTCCCCCGGACCCTCCTCACACACCCCGTCCTTCGGGGAAAAAGTTGAAGCTTGGGAAAATGTACGGACAATGAGTTTCACTCTACCCCACCTTTTAGCACCCTAGAATTAACTGCATCTGGCTAAACAAAGTGAATAGTTTCAAGGCACAAGGTTCGAAGAGGTCAAAACCTCTCGTCGAGTGCCCCGTTGACGGATGTGGGAGACAGTACGGCCGAAGTTCGGATTGCCGACGGCATTTCCGAGTCAGCCATATGGGGAACGAGGGAGGGACCTGCTCGAGGTGTTGGATCTTCATAAACAGGAAGGACAATCTTCGCAAGCATTTGGATAGTCCGACAAGGGCTTGTCTGAAGAAGATGGAGGAGATTCGGAAGGGGCTGCCTTGTTTTTGAGAGAAAAAATAAATCACTTTACAAATCACTTTTTCCCGCTCGTGACAGCAACTTTTTTTGATGCTATGATATAGGTGACTTCTGAAGATGAAATAATAAGAGGCAGTGTGTATTTGTTCTCTAATTTTTTACGGTGAACTATGTGTTATTGTCGATAAATACACAACCTTTACGAGATGACTTCCGATCCCCAAACCTCCATGATTTAAATGCCATCTCGCGTAGACTTTGCTTTGAATGCACACTATCCTTACCTTACGGTAAACCCTTGACTCCAATTTCAATTAATTATCTTAATGAGTGACGGGGGAAAGGATTACACGTTCTTCCGCTTCCTCACTATTTATTATTTTTTAAAATTAAATGTGCTCATGATTGAGTTATGATAGAGTCCGATTTTGAGAATCTTTTTTTTGTCCTCCGATGACCCAAAGTGAGGCGTATTCGAGTGAGGCTTGATGGGTGTGTCGGGGTGGAGAGAGCCGATCTTGGCTGTTTCTTTTTTTCGGGGTGTAGGTCGAGTTCCCTCAACACCTTGCATGGAATCGCGGGAATCGTATCCCGACTTATGATACCCCGTTGCAGAGGTCACTTGGAACCGGTATGATCATACCTGTACTCGTACACACGAGGAACGCGTTGTTGCCTGAAATCGTGGGGGCCGTTTCAAACATTTACTGTGTTTATTTTAACCAACCTGACTTGTACTGTACCGGTACGCTTGCAATCTCTTCTCGAAATGTCTTATTGGAGACATCACAGCGCGCCGAAATATCCACGGGTGGGGCCTAGACATGCACTTTTACACGAGTTTTACTTGTTCCGGGGTTCCGACTCGTAGGAAGGGTTTCGTCAATTGCTCCGCCGTTGACCTCTGCGGGAAGGAGCTCCCCTTACAGCCATTCCCGAAATCGAGGTTTCCACTTGCTGTAGGCTTCAAGCAACTACTGTGACATGCTAACAATCGGTTGGCATTCGCATTTTGAGCCTAGACTTCGAACTCGGAGGGGGGGAGGGGTCATTACAATCTTTCTGGATATCGCGCACGATCGGGGCTCTGATGAAAGCCTCTGGGGGGGGGGTGAGGGCGAGCCTTTGGTGATGCGATGCACCAACAAGCCAATCTCCTGTTGTTTCTGGGTATACGAGGGAAAGTATCGGACCTGTTCGAAACGGTTTAATTCTTTCCGTCAGGCAGTGAAGGTTTTTGCTGTGAATGACTTCTCGCCAACCTGGAAGCCGATTTGCGCACCACTAGGCAGTAATGCATCACTGGAAGAGGGTGGGTCCCCCATAGAAGATCCGCTGAGAGACTTATTTTTTGCAGGAACAGCATAACACGTCATCTTTGTCTTCATTAAATTTTTCACATTTTTTACTTTTTTTCCCCTCGTCATGAAGGCGTGGTGGGAGTGAAAAAGGAAACAATGTGTAGATCTGTGTGACGGGAGCGGTCTGGACCGCCATGTTTAAAATTGGGAATCAAAGAGCCTCATTATATCATAACGGCCTTTTTCTCCCGTGCGGGTATTATCGTAGATGGGGGGGTTTTGCAACTCGAGCAATATTAAGACTGTGGCATTGGCGGGATCAATGGGGCAGGGTCAAGTGGGGGTCTACTGAACGGCCTCAGAAGGGGGGTTCGTCAAGGGTGCTTCTTGAATTTGTGGGGAGGAGTTTTTTTCTGCTCTCTTGGGATTTTTCGAAGGTGATAGTGAAGTTATCATACGAGGGCAACAGTGTTGGGGGGTACAGTAGCGGGAAATGATCTGAACTGGTTTCCCCCTCTTTTGTGGCCTTTTCTGACTGAATTCAAGTATTGTACCGGTACATTACGGTACCGTGCTGCGCCTTTCAAAAAAAAAAAAAAAAGTTCAAGGTCGTGTTACCACACATATCTCGATGCGCATGAGAGACAGCGTTGGGAACGGATGGTTTAGGGTTTGGGGATGTCTCAGGTTGCACTCGGATGAGCGGGAGGGGTGGTTTGCTTGTGCTTCAGGGAGAGGGGAGTGGGGAGCGGGAAGAGCGAGAAAGCGAGGGAGCGAGAGAGAGAAAGGGAGAGAAAAAGTGGGCTATCATACCTGGGGAGGTGGGTAGACTAGAGGGAGCGCAGCGGTGAATGTTTCAACCATCACCCGACTCAAAGGATCCATAGCTGGCGGCGAGCCTACATCGAAGCCTGTTTTGGTGTGGGATCGACACAGGGTGCTTGGTGGTGGTCCGGTCGTCTTTTCGACATAGACGGGAAGTTGGTGGTAAACCCCCGGATTCAAAGCGGGGAGCGATGGTGGGTGTGTCTCTGGAGAAATGCCGATATTGATGGGGTAAAGTTACGAAATATTGGCCAACAGCAGCTCGCCAGACTCTCATTAGGCACCCATCACTTTCTCCCACCGATACTCACTGTGTAAGTCGCCCACTCCCGAGTCAACCTCTTGAAACTGCGCTGTTGGTGCGTTAGCGCGTCACGGATTCTGCAGGTGAACCTGAAAAAAAGATAGAAAGGAAAAAAAAAAAAATAGGCTTCCGAGTAATGTCAATATTCCCATTTGGCGAAGGGCCAGTATTTCGGTACGGGAATCCTTTCCCTCACCTACCGGGGCCGGTACCTTTTTTCATTTTATTTTGTCGTATGATCAGGCCATACTTGCCCCCCCGGTTACAGCTGGGCACCCCATGAAGCTGCGCTATGTGTCTAATACCCATTCCTGGTGAACTGTGGGGCTGTGGTTTTAATGTACGGCAGACCACATTATTGGCCTAGAGTATTTGTGTCTTGATTATCACCGCTCACTCGCCTCTTGACTCCATCGGGTTCTCGACAAAATACTTCTTAGCTTTTTCTTACGCTAGCTAGTTTGGCTTCAGTGGACCCTTTTGTGTAGTTAGGATAGGCGATAAATGGCTCGCGGGGGGAACCTTACGTTTTCCCGGGCGTGACCTCGCTGGTGTGATAGCTCTGAGGCTATACGTGATGCAGGGGTGACAAAGGACCCGCCCACTGCCGTGAAGAGTAGGATAAGAGAGATAGAGCGGTGTGGGGGGAATCGTGGCAATTTTGGGAGCCTTAGTTTGACATGGCAGGGGAAGGACATGCGCTGAAGAGTATTGTCCGAGGAGAAGTTTTTATTCTATGCAATCGTTCATTCGCCTAGAAATTGTAAGAAAAAAATAGTAACCGTTAGAAAACACAGTACAAATCAAATCTCAATTACTTTCCGTCTTCTTCTATCCCGTCCGGAATCTTTTAAAAATTTCCACTAGTCGAGCAGCACCTTGGTCATGACTTGTCACTCGCTCAAAAATTCTGTTATTTGGGTCTCTGAGATCCCCCGGAGTGGTGAAAAGCGCCAGGTTTCCATGCGAGGACGGTAGATGTTTGTAGCCAGTGCCATTCTTGGGCATAAACTAGAGGAGGATGTAGCGATGCACCGCATCCGATCAGCGGAATGGTGGTTACCCTCGGGAAACGGAGACCGGGCTGAGAGAGCTCCGCCCTTTTCCTTGACTCATTGGGTTTCATCGGGTTTACAACCTCGCTGTGTTGCCGTTCGTAATCCCGAGGGTCCCAGTATATATGAATTACTGTAATCAGTGAATTGCCAGATTTGGCGGTGCGGTGTTGCCGCTTCCAGTTTCTGCTTCTCACCGATGCTGCTAGCGGGCGTTCGGTATGGTGGTGTAGGGGAATTCTGCGCCTATCACCACTGCAGAGGATAGGCTCTCTGGCGGCGTCCAATGGAGGAAGCCACCAGATTCGGTGTTTTGGGGCGGAAACAGTGTTCCTGCACTGCGTCGAGTCAGTCTTGGATGCCGGGCGGGAAGGGTTTTGGGCCGCACTCCGTCCTTCTCGCGGCGCCCGGGCGCCCTGTGTCTGAGAATCTCATGGATCTCATGGCCAGACGGACTATACACCGGGAGTCCTGTGCGGTGTGGGAAGCTCCGACAACTAGTATCCGTTTCCAACCGTCCTCGGCCGTTCTGTACGTTGCCGGACTAAAATGTGCTTCCCCCGGTGGCGCAACGCTGTGTTTTTTTTATCGGTCGCTCTGGATCTGGGTTTCGATTTGTAAACTTTCTCAGCCTAGGATCCCCGATCTTGCGCCTCATAGCAAATGCCTCGCAATCTCATAGAGTTGGGGATACGGTTGCTACCCAAGCGGTGAAGCCAGAGGTGCAATTATCTAGGCCGGCAGGAAACCCGAAAATTTATCCCTGAGAAGAAGGGCATATCCACAAATTTAAACCAGGAAATTCCTACTCGGTTCTTTCATTCCCTTTGCTCGCTTTCCGGAGTATGTGAACTGTAGGCAGAGCTGAAATCATGAAGCATCACTCTTGCCATCCCCCTACCGCCTCTAGTCCCGATCCGGCACCTTTCCCGGCGGCTCCTTGTCAGCGTCTACAGTTCCTATCCCTGCCCCCGAAAGCCATTGTCTCATTCTGTACTCGAGTACGGTAGGGCCTGCCGTCCGAGACAAACACGGTAATCTTGAGATATCGCTGCTCTGGACTGATTATGATAGTACCGTACGGCTACTCGGCCGACGCATGTGTCCGTGAAGCATGTCTCACATTCGTCGTGAGCCCTCCCCCAAAATGACAGTTCATAAAGTTGAACCCGACTGTCCCTGAATGTTTTTTCTTTTTTCTTTCCACAAATACGATACAATGGCGAGAGTCGCATCCATCCCATTTCGTCATGGTTAATTGATCTGGTGGTGTCAAATAGTATGCACCTTAAAAAAACAAATCCACTGGTGACGAGTACAGGGAAAGGAACGGTTATTGCATTATCCGTCAGATGCTCACTTGCAGCATTTAGGATTTTCTCTCACGGGATAGCAATGTGCCGGTCCGCAAAGCATAGGGTGTTATCTGTTGGTTGGAAGGTAATATTATTGCAATGGCACGGCAACTTTTTTCTCCTAATTTGAATCCTGTAGGACGTGCACTGGTTGTGCTTAAAAAGTGATTGCATCAGCAGTACCCAAGGATTAGAGAGATACCTCGGGGGGAAATAAAGCTGCGAAGAAGAGGGGCGCAAAAATGGTCCCCTTGGTTTGGGAGAAAATTCCTGAGGAGGTTTTTTGAAGAATTGTAGAAACTAATACTCAATTGGGTGACTGTAGTTCTGGAAGTAGAGGGAGGTTATTCCTGGTATTATATAACAGTTTATATCTTTCTATTCTCATAATGTTTTTGTTTCTTACTCATAGTCGTTGATCGTGGGCTGTTGACCATTAGGAAGCAATGGCGGAACGAACTTCACTGCTCCACATTGGCTGGATACGCAATTGCGATTAAGCATGTTTTAGATTGTGAATGCTTCTACCGAGCAGCCCTTAGCGGCATAATCACCCCAGGCGAACTATCGTCGGTGATACTGATCTAAAGAGCCAAGTGTGATATTGTGGTTGAGCCAACCCATGTTCCCCTTTATTCACGGGAGGCCACTCGGTTTGGACCTTATACACAATGGTGAAGTTCCTATTGGACAGTCCCTACAACCCCTGTATTTGCTCTTTTTAGTTATCAATGAATTAACTTTGCCATGTCCCCCACATCTCATCTAGCCCCGCACTGAATTTTATCCAGTGGATATTGCTTTCATTTCCGGTAGAGGGCACACAATTGCTCGGTTCGGCTCTTGACGCTTTTGGTTGATTTAATAACTCGATTCCAGGTCGCGGGAGGTAGTTCTCGGTGATAGTATGTGTATCTCTGAGCTTCCGGAGATGGAGTGAAGTTCAACCATACCCCCCACATACATACTCCAAGATTGAACTCTTCTGGCACTATTACGAGAAACCCGGTAGTCTAAAGAGAAGATAGGAGAGAGGAAAAGTCATTCGTTTTTGTCTGACTATTTACTGGCTACCCCTCGCCCACTGATAGCGGAAATTGGAGCACCGTCCATCACTCGGTCTAGCCATCCATCAGTCTGAAAATAGGAGTCAACCTTATGACGGTAAACTTCAATTGTCTGTCCGTCGTTCAGGCAAATGGAAGACTGATTGTGCGCAGGGAAATTCGGTGGTGGAAGAAGCACAATGGTGGTGCACACGTCGATCTCGTGTTCTAAGGGAACTGTGTGTGGAGAAGATAGTTCAATTTGATGTACTTGCTCCAGAAAGACTCAGAGAGAAAGAGAGGATCCCAGCACTGTTAAATACAAGTTGTGGTGGCCAAGTCCACCACTGTGTGTTACCTAAAACAGTTCTCCTGGGGCATCCGACCCGCTGTTCCCCAACCTAATACTAATATCATCCAATGATGAGAGTACTCCGTCAATTTCGAGATTGTGCTTGGGGTCATACGTTCCATGGAATGCAATTTCGTAAATATTCATATGATATGTTACTACAATGCTCGTGCGGCCTTACCACTTGGAGCAGAACGACATTTTTGTTTGATTTCTGCTTTAATAGCCTTTGAAAAAGTGCGATTTGTGGGTAAAACCTTAAACCGGGCATCATGCACAGTCACTCGGGTATGGGCTACTGTCTCCCGGGGTGTTTTGCAGCACCATCCCATATAATATTATGGTATCTGAGATATCTTTGGTCCCAGAGTATGATACTGTGAGAAATGGGAGTCGCCGGCTTGGTCTGTATTGTACGAGCGGTGGCACCGGGAACTTAGCGAGTGTTTGTCAATAAAACCAAGCAGCTGCAAGACATAGATCGCTTCCTAGATTATGTGGGTGGAATGTCTCAGTTTTGGCCTACTTCAAGTGTCTTGTCGTATCTCGCGGGGTTCTGGACCGCTCTCCATATCAGAGCGGTTTGGCGCGGCGATTGTCCGAAGGCATTCCCCCAATAAATAACAGGTTATCACTAGGCAGTTGAAGCTGGGACCTCGATATAAATTCCGCCTTTAACGGCGATACAAGGGAGAACTGTAGGGCCATGTCTGTGCAGTGGGGGTTTTCCGTGGCTAGGTAGGACTCCAAGGGTTCTATCGTCTGAGTTATCTGCTCCGAGAACAGAAGTGGCTACCAATGTACGGAACCTTTTTTTTCTGGGCTCCTTGTCCGCGCCATAGGGGTGAAGGAGAGGGTGCCTAAGGGGGCCTGGATGGGTTTTCCAATTCTATTATACTGTGTTGGTTTTAAGATGGTAGTAGAGTCTCTGGCTAACGGCTCCCCCGGGGCTGTTGGAAGTACCGGGATATCTGGTGATGTCTCAGGTCTTCTATTTTTCCATCGCCTTTTGCACACCTTCGGAGGGCGGTGCCGATGCGCCTGGTCCGGGGTCGCTTCCACGATCGTTGAAGATGGAATGGTAGGTAAAGAGTTGCCTCCTTTGTAGGTCCTGAGAGGTAGTATCATAATTGCTTTTTGACCTTTATTGCATCTCCATTGTTACTACAGCAACAATGAGGGGGCGGAAAAGGGGGGGTCTTCCCAGAGGTCCGGTTTGTTGAACAGTCGGCTCTTTCCTTTCCTTATTTTATTTCATGAAGGAAGAGAAGGGGAAAGAGAGCGAGCGCAAGAAAGACAGTAATCAGGCTAATCTCATTAGCGGAGATTATAGAATCTTCAGGAAATGGTGCTTGTCTAGGAATAATTTGATTTTATTCTTCTGGCTCTTGAAGCTTTCTTTTCCTTGTGTTTCTTCCTTTTTCTCCTTTCCCCCGTTGGAGGTGCAGGCCACGAAGTAATCCTACTCCAGGCAACCTAGCCACAAAAACTACCCTCTACATTGCTAAATTTTTCTATTATGATAAGCTAGTATCCTATTTCCTACACTTCTCTCATGGCCTAAAGCCAACGTATGATATCATTTTGCCATCCTAATACGGCATCATTTCACTCTCCGAGTTCACAAAGTACGACACAAGACAATCAAAGGAATAATTCACGGTAGATTGTGTTGTTTCACTCTCACCAACAATTTTGCTTTTCGGTGTGGATTTTGTTCGACCGCCAAATTTTGCTTGATTCGAACAAAACTGTATTTTTTTCGCTAGAATTGACTAGATCACTAAGGTGTTTTGTCTTCTACAGTACAAAGGGGGTCGAGCTGGGGGGGTCCGAAACGGTAAAATCCTAGGTCGAATTAGTAGATGGCGGCAACGAATTTCCAAGGGACAAAAATAGATCTGTCTCTTACCACCTTGCTCCAATCCACCACCTTTAGTGACAATACCGCCAATGCGTTCGCCGCCATCGGCAACGCAGGCACGAGATTCACCAGCGGCAGAGAATGGACCTGACTTCTTGCCATAACCGAAGAACCTCCATTCCATTGAGGCCAGTGATCCCAATCAGCCCAGGCGCCCCATAGGGCCCTGGTAGGCTTGTAGTCCCGGGCGTCCCGGGCAGGGCAGGTAAATGATAGAGGTAAGGGAATCACTCGGCCGTGATGGAGGTGACGATGGGCAAAGACGTGGATATGGAGTGGAGCACCCAAGTGTAATGACGGTCAGAGAAGTTGAGAAAAGCTTAACATTTGGAGAATGAAGATTTACCTCTA
This sequence comes from Tuber melanosporum, assembly GCF_000151645.1. NCBI lineage: Eukaryota > Fungi > Ascomycota > Pezizomycetes > Pezizales > Tuberaceae > Tuber > Tuber melanosporum. The sequence continues at coordinate 75,706 of NW_003298843.1, read as the reverse complement.
TATATACAAAGTTGTGAGCATACCAAGCTGCCATCTATGTGATATCCACTCCATCCAGTAAGCACTAATATAAAATATAGATAATAGGGCAATACCAGAATATCCACAGCGCAATAATCTTTTTATGGCAACGGTCTCCCACCCAATTCGCATGGAATATTTTCAATTTGTAACACCTCTAGTATAACTGAACAGAATACATACTAAAAATATCAACTTTGGGGTTTTATGTGCTAGTTTACCCGTTCTACTTATTGGGTTCTCAGGAGGTATATGCAGAACCGGCTCGTGAGACATCACTATGCCTCCCTCCAGCGCCCCTCACTATCCGTCTTCACGGCTGTCCCTTCCTCAACCGGAAGTCCAGCGGTGGACGCCACTAACTCACCCTCTAGAGCTCGCCGTTCACCAACGGTAGACATCAGGATTACCACGACCATGGATTGTTTGCTAGGGATCGGCCCTTGGGTCCTGAGTTGTCTGCAGTCCACCGCTGACCCCCTGACGGTTAAGAATACCGTTGAGCGAAGCTTGACCTGTCTATCCCGGGCTGGCAAAAACATTGACAATGCTTTCAGTGGTCTGGAGGGGCCACAGAGCTCGGAGGGGGCAACCAAGATCCCTGCACGGGACCGGATGGCATGGCTTATGTTTCACGATCCGAACTCTATGTGTATCTATTCCGGAAGCTAGAATCTTTGGCTTTCGCATGCTGCCTTAAATACTCGCTCGGCTGAGTATCGTAGAAAGTTGAATAGTTGCCCAACGTGCAATGTAGTCGAAATTGACTACTCTGTAAACGGTGCGAAAAACGCGAGTGTATTTCGGTCGCGTAATATATATTAAGGATGCTTGGAGCGGAAGGGGACGGAGACTGACCGTTGTGGTTCACCGTACCATCTATGGATTCCCGCCCAATATCCGAGACCCATTGGGAGCTTAACCACAGCAGCTAAAGTTTTAAAACCGAGGATCCAGGAATAGATATAACCCATCTACCTGAGGGGTTTACCCTTTAAGCTTATTGTTTCCACTAAAAGTCCGGGAGGCTCCTCTGGGTTTTGCAAGACACAATGGGCATGAGGGGGAGGGAGGTGCAGCGTATTTTTTGCTTCCCCGGTCCAATACTAGCTGGGATCTGATCAATATTCTGGGACATAGTACCCCCGTGGGTTGAAAAACAGTGGAATAGCAATGTTTGGTGCTTTGGTGGGGAGTTTTCCGGTAGAGATCTTAGGGGGCGCTGGGTATCAACCTTATGGGAGGTCATGAATTGTCAACCTGGATATCCTCTCTAATCTGCAGCGGGAACTTGCGGCCGAACCCAACCCCGGGCACTTAAAGTGGACTAAAGTGGGATTAGTCGCGCATCGGTGTCCGGCTGAGGGAGTGGATTTGCCTGGAACTTGCGCACTATGTACGGTGGGGGATGTCTGCTAAATATCCGCTCTGTCTCCCACGATTCCTCGTCAACTAGACTAACTCTTGGGACAGATTTATAAATAAAACATAATAAAAAGCATCCTGATTCTTCCATAGATCACCATACCTATCACTGTGTCTCCGCTCATGTACCCATTCCTCTGCACACTTCCGTGGTAGCAAAGGAAATACATATCTGGAGAATATTCTCCATAAATTACCAAAGTTCTAGCCATTGTACTCCTAAACGAATCACTAGATTTCTATAATATCTAGAATTAAATACAACCTTCCTATGCCCAACCTATAACACGAGCACTGGCACAAAAGGGGGAGTAAGAGGATTTCTTGAGAGATTATGGAACAAGCTCAGATCACCCTGATTATATAACCCTTTCTCCCACGATTGTTATAATTTCCGGCTAGTGAGATCGCGTCGGGGGGTGCATCACTCCCGGGGGTATGCTGAGGATCATATATCATACCGTACCCGCAAGGGTCTCCGAAATGCAAACTCTTTAGATTAAGTTAACCTCATTTGACCAGACTTGCTAGCGGTATCAAGGCATAAGCCTTACCCATATTCTACCTTTTTTGCTATTCGAACTAGGCATCCGGCTCTCGCATAACTACTGTAACGACATACCTTCCCATGCTATCAAAGTTTTTGTGTCAAACGGAGGAACCTAATACAAGGTTCGATACACGGGCGGCTAAGTTTGAGTTTTACCCTGTGAATTTTGCAGTAGGCCGTATCTTACATTTAGACCCGCTGAAAGGGTTCGGTGAATTTATCGTCCCCCGAAGACCGCTATCTACCTTCTTAGATTCGCTGGATTGTCAAGGTCACCGTAATCTTTTCTGGGTACTCAAAGTTAAAAAGGTCATTAATTTTTTCAGTAACGAGTGAAAGCGGGATTTTTCATCAGGTTTCTTTGTGGTGCTAGCCAATATCATATCATAGTGTTCTCACATTTTTGGCGTACGGTAGCAAATTTGAGTGCGCTGAGAGGACTTAGGGTAAAATTATAAAGGCCGAAAGAAGTGGTTCTTAGAGATATCAAAGAGGAAAGAAGAAAAAAATCCTTGCTCACTAGCAAAAACTGAACATTTTTGGCAGAGAATATGAACAGTGAGTGACCTTTAAGACGTGCTATCCCATTTTAATACGCTTTCTTGATATCGTGAAAACGTCTTTTTGGTTCATGTATGGTTTCTGAGCTGGGGTATAGAGTTCAGCTGAGCAGAATTCTGCCCCCGTTATTGACCTTTTGCCCACTTACTCCCCAACGGGTAAAACAAAAAGATCCTACAGTATGTATAATAACAAGTTGAACAAAAAATAGAAGTAGCTAAAGGCTTGTTCAGTGTGTACGGTATGGATGTATAGGCCTCCTCCTGTTTTTGCTTCGCGTGGAACAAGTGGAGGAGGAGAGTACCTGCCATCTAACTGTCATATCAATTTCTGTTTTGGAGCCAGCCAGCCCATTTGTGTACTAGGAAACATGCTGTTTTTTCAAGGAATGCTGTGATATATTTCTATTGGCACGTGCCGAATAAACCCTTAGCTTTTTTTAAACTTTGAATACCCTCTGGTTCGACCTGACCCACCCAGAATCCGGAAATGACACCAGTCCACCAAAGCTCGAGTAACATGGCTCGAGTAACCACTAAAATAGGCAGCCCAACCGCGACAGGTGGGCACCTCCGCTGGTCCGGGTGCCCGATATACTCTCAAAACCACTCTTCCATACTCGCTAAGTTGTGTGTAGTAGTAGCAATATCCAAGCGATAACATTGTGGGGGGGGACACGGAATCTCGGGGGGCGTTTGTGGTATACAAAGAAGCCTATTTTATTCGACAGTTCACATTAGATTGCTAAAGTAGCTGAAATAATTTAGTCTTTTTTTTACCTCCGACGTGCATACTCATCACTCTATTACTGCACCTCACATTTTGATGGGCAACTTCATGACAAAATACGCAACGACAGAGGAAAACCTAAAGAAAGGACCTCTATGTCTTCTGCCTTCTTAACTCATAGTGCGCACATTAGAGCGTGACCGGTTGTCGATCTTGATGGGGTATTGGGATATGATAGCATAATCAGGCTATCGAAGAGTTCGGGATGCTTCGCTGATGGGCTCGTGGACTAGTGCAGAGAGGTCCGTGAGACTCCAAATATGGACAACTCAGATAGGGGACTGCTGTCCAAATTCCCCTCTTGCCGATATATATTCAAGAATCCAACAGATTTCAAAACCTAGGATCGAGTGATTTCTCATGAATGATCCTGGGTGGAACAGTGAGGATGGTCCGATATCTATGAAGGGACGGCCCAACCGCAAATAGCTGATATCTGCTGGCATACAAAAACGTCGTCAGCCTTGTGATGCATAATTTCCGCTTGCCCGAGCCCTGTGAAATTTCTCTCGGATGTTGGTAGATCCGGCCGGACTGGGAAAATTTCGCTGTGGAGCGGTGTAACATTAGATCGAATTCGGACGCAAAGACAAAAGACAAGCAGTGTTTTGGAAGGGCGGAAATAAGAGGAAAAATATATGATAAAAGGGTTTCTGTGCTCATCCACTCGGCAAAGAACGGATCCGTTCAGGATAAAATAATTCAGAAAGAATGCAAAAGAATATCATATTATGGTTGCAGATTTCGAGTCAACCGAAATAGTGCGGGTTTAGTCATGGTGGGTGGAGGGGAATTATGAAATCAGTCCGGTAGTCCGCCTTTAGAGAAAAACTCTAGGTATATATTACATTAAAAAAAATCCTTGCTAACAAAGGTCAAAGCCAACCTCATCTCCCGCGTGTAATAGGTTAACGCGAACGCCTTGTATCCCCTCTCCCTTTAAATCCTTCTCAACCTTATTCACGTCCCACAACCGATATCTCAACAATCCTGCCGTAATTCCTCGCACATCCTTGGTTTCGTCATGAGCGCTAATCCAATTGTCCACCGTTACATGCCGACATACCGAGAAGCCTCCGGGGAACCCACTGATAACCTCTCCGCCGAGAAGGGAGTAAATGCGGCAGAAAGGATGTATTAGTAGCGAAAGGCTCGGCGGCGGGAATGCTGTCGTTTGCATATATACTTCGTTTTTAGGTGTTTGAGGTCGCGATGGCAGCGAGGATAGCCAAGGTCGAAGAGATGCAATGGGCGCACCGTGCGGACTAAAGAGTATCGAAAATATTTGGTTTCCTTGCCCCTGTTCCCGGGGAACAACCCACTTGATCCCTATTGCATTGTGCAGCGCTGGTAATTCCCATAGCCTCTTCGGCGCCATGAACAATAGCTCCAACCAGCCCGCCGGTTCCTCGACTGTAGGCTTCCCCATCCCGCTCGGAAACGCCACCTTCACTGTCTCTCCCCACCGGAGTAGCCGTAGTCGCTTCTGGTCAAACCACTTCCACCCCAGAACTATCCTCCCTGCCTCTGGCGCTGCGTAGAGAAGGGTTTCCTTCGCTGCGCCATTCCAGTCAAGCTCCTTCAAGGTCCCCTCGTTGCAGTGATCCGCTTTTTTCTGCGAAACGATGATCGCATCTGGAACCGGCGATAGCTCGGAAATGGATGAAATACATGGTTGTGTCGTGTGGCTCTGGTTTGAGAACAGAGGATGGTATACGTAAGGGCTCGAGTGTAGCCAGGGGTCCAAGAGGAGCACGAAAGGCTTCCGCAGCGCCGGATGAGAGAATGTGAGAGCGAAGGTCGTATCGCTGTTGAGGCTCTGGACTCGTAGTGACATAGCGGTGATGTTATTTTAAGATTCTATCTCTTGAGGATCATAGCAGTGTCGCGGCGAGTAGATGAAAGTGTAGGGGATGCAATTCGGAGTGGCTTCGTTCTCTAGCTTATGATGGGCTCGTTCCGGATGGGTTTCAAATCGACAGGGAATGTGGGTTTGGCATCGGCGGAAGTTCGTCTAATATTCCCATCCGGTTGTGTGGAGCAACAGAAATTAGCCGAGTGCGATCGGTTATAGTTGCAATTTACACCAGTTTCAAGGATTAGTAGCCCTAATCCTCAGTCCCCCACCTACTTACTATTCCTGGTATTGGGATACGGTGCAACTAATATTAGCGCCCGCTAAGTTGTCTGAGAAGGATGCCTGCTGAGATTATGTAGGTTGAGATACGAGCAGTTCTTGAGTTCCCCAGATTCGGCTCAACATCATATTTTTATTCTATTAAATTCCAAGAATGTCTAAAAATTGTGCACACATTCTAGGGGCTAGAGGGCTTTCGAGAAACTACTTCGATCTGAGAACTCAAGTACCGGGCCATGTGCTACACTACACATATGGATTGCCAAGTTTTGGCAGGAGATTGCTTCGAAATCATGCGATACTCGTATCTCCGAGCGAGGAATTGGCACCTCCTTCGGAACAGCGTCCGCGGACCCATAAAAGGCATGGTGTTCGAGCTGCTCGAAATACTGTGTCAGTGGCGTACCGTACCCGGCCGGCATCCTGTGAGAGTGATCATCACACATATGACAACGACTCCCAGAAGGAATTAGACGTTTTCCCTTTTGGGCACCAAATTCGCCTGATATGAAGGAAATTGAGCTATGTTGGAGCTATATGAAGGACTCTATGACACAAGATAATTTTATTGGTAGCAGAGAGAGGAAATCGGGCAGCATGCCTGATAGAATCATAGTCTCGGGGCCGAAAATTTGCTATCAAGGTCCATGATGTTTATTGCTCTCTACATTGTGGTGAGCGTGCACATTTAGACAGCAACTTCAACCCTATATTTTTTGCGGAAAACTCTCAGAATGCCCTCTCGGGTAGTGACCAAGGCCTAATCTGCCCCATACGACTAGAATACCACCCCCGCCACATTTGCTCGAGCACCATAGAATCCAATTTTGAGCGAAGCAAAGACCCCTGGGGGAAGATACTGGAGTACGAGCACCAGTAGCCTCTCCGGACCTTGGCCGAAACCCATAAAACAGCTACATTGCATCTTGCTAGAAGGAACGATGTTTAATACTATGCAAATTTCTCATACCTTTCCTCATTCCTCGAGAACTACGCCTATCAACAACGAAACAAGAGCCTTTCAGCCAACGTCCTTTGGACATGCCTCTAGGGGCACTGTAAGTAAACCTTTAGTACAATTTGTTTCTGAAAAATTGGGTTAGCCGGGCAGGGTAGATTGTGGGATAGTTGCTATGCCATATTAGGATGCTCAGGAAAATGTAGCGGGGGTGGTATCGTACTTTTCATCGGCATACGGGGGCTATTCCGGGGGAGGTACTAATCCTTGGCATAGAGATACGAGTGCACCAGAACGGGTGATAGCAAGGGGGCATTAAAAGAAAGGCTCTTCAAATGAGGAAGAAATTATCCAAAAAATTATCTAAAAAACTTTGAGTAGTTTTTTTAAGAATCTCAGTGCCCCCGCGTGAAAACTAGGGAAGCTGAGAGGTCACGATGTAGTCTCAACATCAAAATCTGACATTGAAATGCCAAAACAAGTAAAGGCTCCGCATGCCGTAGCGGTACTGTAGGCTTACTGCAGGATCAATTCGCGTATTACATAATCCCAGCCAGAGCCTTGGCAAGGCAATCGGGATAAGGGACTCTACGATGCCTTGGTTGAGCATGCTTGGAACAAGTTCTTCTCAGGCAAGCTGCTGGACTTGATGAGAGTTTCGGCACGGACAGATTTTTGGATGTGATAGTGATCTAGAAGCTGCATCGTAAGGCAAATTTTATGGAAGCAGCATTTGGATTATAGTCTACACCACTCTCAAATATCTCATGCTGCTGCTACTCGAATAAATTTCGTAGGTTTGGGTAGTCTTCTACCGTGCGCAATCCACTGCGTTATTTTGCTCTCGGGTGTGGTGGAGGCAACTCAAGGGACCTGCGAGATTCGAAGAGTGAGCGTGGTAGAAGTCAGGTCTTCTTTTGAGGTGGTATTGAATAAGCAAAGATTGTCGCGGAGAGTGCCGAGACAACGATCGGTAATAAGGAATGAACCCGGTTTGTTAGTGCGATTATCCGCTGCACGTGCTTGCAACTGGAATACACCGCTTGACCGACTCAAATATGCTATCATATGTTGAAAGCTGTCCAGCAATTTGGAATAGGACTCCTGACTGTAACCTCTCCCTTATCTTTACCTGTCGCCTGTCGGCAGTGTATCATATGTATACAAGCGGCTATCCTCGCAGGCGTTGGGATTGTGTATAGGGTTGTGCAAGCAAAGCTTGGAATGTATGTATTTCTCTTTAGGTAACCACGGACGCAGCTGGGAAACACATCAAATCGTTCCACCAATGCCACACCTACATCGACTATAGGCCACAAGTCATTTGGTGGCTTGCTAGAGGATTTGGTTTGGTCTAATTCTTTGAGCTATGAAGGTTTTAAACTACTGGTGAATGAGGTCATTCAATAATATTTGGCGTTTGTTTTACCGTTATACTGCCCCCACAGTACCGTACAATCGATCGAAAAAGGGCGGAAAACAGAAAATCGGCTTATCAGCTCCCCAACCGGATACTCCCTCATTGGCCCTCACTGCCCGGCGGGTTGTCCCTATCACGCCTTGTGAGGGGGGGGGGGAGATTTCTGCCTTGCAATAAGGTGCGATCCTGAGTGGAAGGACAGAACCCGGGATATATATATCTACTCGTATTATAGGAGAAAACGCTAGAAAGTTGCAGGAATAATAAAGCGATCGAAACGCCTGTACTATGCTCTGCTCCACCGGGATCCCTGTTGGAAATCTCGCAAGGAGAGTCACCCCAGGAAACCCTTCTACATTCCACTACCCGAACCCACTCATTGGATCAAATGACCGGAAAAAAGGCGAGTTAAAGCGCCAAGACCTCTTGAATTGATGGAGGGGGGTCGACCTCGTATTCTTATTTTTATTGTCATGCGGAATGGATAGGCTAGAAATTGGGGCTTCAATCATCTAGACGCGCCCTCTTAACTACATCTACGATTTTGGATGTACTAGTGCTCCAAAGTACTCGTACTGTATACCTTCCCCACATACGAGTACCAGTACAACCTGAGGTTAAAATAAAAATAAAATCGGAAGGGACTGCAAGGGGTTCTGGAGTTCTGATTGGCTCGAACACCAGCGCTCCAATCGGAGCTCCTGGGCCCTTGCCACGTTTTTTAACCCCCCTTTTTTTTTTACTGCAGGCTGTACCAGCACTCGTACTGGACATGCAGGGTGCCGGTAGGCCGAGATGGCAGTGTGTTGGCGCGAACAATAGTATCCTTGTAATGTCTTAATTAATTTTCCGCTGTTAGAGGTTAAGCTTCATGCCTGGGGTGACACCAGCTGGATCTCGTGCTAGGGATCGGCAATAATTAAATCCGATAAGGGCTAACACAGATAGTGGAATTGGAGATCTTGATTTGCTTCATGATATTACAGCCAGTTCCTGCTGTCGTGAAGATGGTGGGGTCATGTCCTATTATTCATATTAAGGGTAATTGGGAAGGAGAACGAGGTGGAGCATTCTAGGTACTTGTATCATACCCAGCACTAAAGATGTGATAGGTGAGATGGGCGAATGGAACGTTAACTATTGGATACCTTTTTACCCGGGGGAGTAACGCAACAAATTAGGGTTTCCAAGTCTGGTCGCATGAAGCATAGTTGAGGATAATACCTAGGCATAATAATTGTGGTACAAATATTGTAAGAAAAGATACAGAAATGAAATCAAACTTCAGGAGCACAGCTCATAAGTGGTAGCTATCGCAGAGTGTAATGAAATCCGCCTCTCAACCCTATAGCCATCCTCTCTCTTCATCACTTCCGCTTTGTGTCCCTCAGGTTTACAATCCGCCGAATCTACGGACAGCAGTGTAGTAGGTATCGGCGATTCTGCGGCAGGCGCTGCCTATGGGGCCGAAGTGCTTGCTGCACTCCTTGTATAAGTCTTTCTTGAAATTATTGTCCACGCGCTTGCGGTTGCCTTCGGTGAAACGGCGCTGCTTCTTGTAATTACGGTATCCGAAGTCGTGGCGCTTGCATCTGTCCAAAGATTAGTACACGCGGATATCATTGATGGGGAAGGACCTACGAGTCTAGGAAGTTAAATCCTGCAGGCTTGTCGGGGGAATTGCTGCATCCATCGTCGGTCCAGTCCAGGTTACGAGGATTCCTGTTGCGCTTAGCAGTCAAGAAGGCGCCCATGGTGGTCGAGTAGAGAAGCCTGTCAGTGACGGAACGTGGTGAAGAGGCTGCCTGGTCGGCATCAGCGGCAAAGCTGGCAGCCTGAGTCTCCGGGATGATATCCCTGGATAAATCGGTTTGGTCGGTGACATTCCCGCGGTCTCCCTCGCCAGTGGGGTGAGTAAGTTGAACGCTGAAGTCGGGGATATCACTGGATTCCGCAGCAATAGTCGCAGCGTTTCCGCGCTTGACGAGGGCAGCAGGCTCGCTGATGGGGGCGGCAGCAGGCTCGCTGACGGGAAGGGCAGCAGCGTTGGCGAGAACGCCCATGAGGAGAAGTATGGCAGCAATCTTGACCATTTTGAATAAACAAGCAAAGGTTATGGGATGTAGATAAGAGTTCGTAGGATAGAGGACTGGTTAAGGGTGGTCTTTCGAAGGCGGGTTTCTACCTCCCTTTTATACTGAAAAATCGCGAGATATCTTAGAAAGATCTCCTCGGAACAGCCTCGTATACATCTGGCGGGGAAAGTGGTAATTTGTCGGTGACTCCGACTGGACATTCAAGAGGTAACGGGATGTCCGAGTGTAGAGGCCAAATAACGTGGAAGCTCTCATTGAACTAGTATTATTGAACTAGTATCATTGAAAATCCCTGTGCAGAAAGATGCAGCTCCCCGGTCAATCGCCTTCCCCACCCTCGTCTTGTTAGATGTGTACCGTAAAAACTCGAAAAATTCGGTATGAGAGGGCTGGGGTATGCGTGCATATGCAGCCAAGCATATGTGGGATGATGGGCTGAAACATAAAATTTTATGTTTCACAGCAACGAATTGATCTGGGGGACATTGTGAAAAGGTACTCTAAATATGAGGCAAATGTGGTTCCGCTTCAGCCTGATCACTGAGATTTGACTAAGTGCAGAGGCATAAAGTACTCATTTCTATATGTCTTCTCCACCTTAAACAAATTCTACCATACTATTATCGTTGTTATGCTTATCTACTGGCAGCTCTTGACCTGCAGCATTATGAATACTTACAGCAGCTTCTTCCTCCTCTTGCAGGCGTCAAACTCTAATCTCTATCTCATTAACTGCAAATTCTTTGATTCTTAATACGGAATCAAGTGAGCCATTAATTAGTGTAAGATCCACATTTTAGAACAAGTTCTGAATAATGATTTTTCCTGCATCACTTTCAGTGAAGTGTGCACAGGCCTTTTCAACATAGCAGGTATTTGAAATCTTCTAATTACTAACAATCTAATTTTTGAGCTAATTTCATTCCTGTGAAATGATTTCTGGTCCTGTAAAATGACAGACTTGGATCATATCTTTAAATGTCAGTGGACTGTTGACAGAAATATTCCCAAGTTAAACTAGGCTATTATAACCATCTAGGATCAATGAGGTAGTGATATTCTATAAGCTGAGCTTTTATAAAACAGTAGATGTCTTATGAAATTCTACTATATTAATTGTAAAGAAAAAATGTCAGTCTTAAAATAGAGGAATAAGTTACTGATGTAGGGCAAAAGAGCTGCTCATTGTTGTAGGCTGTAGGATTAAACAGTACAGCCATGTCTAATAAGTCCTCATATGGTTGCCATGCAACCGCTTTTTGCCCTATCGACTTAACATTCCCACACAACCATGGCCCTACCACATACCTGAAGAGCTCGCGAAGACAAAAACCGAGAAATTTATGCCCTGTATAAACACACTGATATGGGGTATGATAAAATTTCTAAGTTGATGAAGGTTCCTAAGTCAACTGTTTCATTAGTGATAAAAAGAGCCAAAATTTATGATGACAACACCCATGATGCTCTCAGAGCTGGCAGACCAACTAAAATTACTGATGCCAAAAGGCAGGTAATTCTTGATATTATAGATACTGAGCCTCATTTAGCCCTAAGGGATATTACCCAAAAGGCTAATGTGGGTTTAGGAAAAGATACTAGAAACAAGATCTCTGGAGAGGTTGGTATTAAGCTCAAGATACCTAGAAAAAAGCCATTTTGGAGGAAAGGACAGAAAGAGAAGAGGAGGGAGTTTACAAGAGTTAGGAGGAACTGGACAAGAGCTTGGAAATGGGTTGTCTTTGTTGATGAAGCTACAATTGAATATGACCCAAATCTAGTGGGTAAAAAGATCAGACTTAGACTGGGTGAAGAGTTGGAAGAAAAAAACTTAAAGCCCAGCTTTAAGTTAGGACATACCAACATTGGTATCTATACTACAATTATGCATGGAGGAAAGACTGAGTTAATTCTTGTGAGGAAGAGGACTGAAGAGGAAAGGACTAGTAAAAGAGATAGACTTGGCCTCAATGCACACCAGTATACAATTGAGATACAGCAGCCATATCTTATCCCTTTCATAGAAGGCAGAAACAGAGCTCCAGAAACCATTTATATGGCTGCTGATAATGCATCATGGCATGCTAGGTTGGAAAACAAGAAATTGCAGGAGGAGTGTAGATGTAATGTGTTCGCTAGGTGCTAGTCACATTATTGGTAATAGATACGATAGTTGGCAGGTGGCCTGCTCTTCCAGAGAGGAGGCAAGAGCTGAGAACTAAAGGAGGCTTCAAGGGTGTACTGAGGAACAAAGAAGTAACCGTTCAACCAAGTATATTGAAATACTGTCTGTCGAAGTCTGCCTTTTCTATCGTAGAAACAGGCGGTGTTTAAATACACAAATCTGTTCATGTCTAGCATGAACAAAACTAATCAAAGGTATCAATTGATACACTTTGGTAAAACTAATTAAGTATCAAAACGATACTTAAAACAATACATAAAACAAAACTAAGTATCAAATAATACTTAAAACAAACTAAGTATCAAAGGATACTTAAAACAAAACATAAAACAAAACTAAGTATTAAACGATACTTAAAACAAACCAAGTATCAAAGCGATACTTAAAACAATACATAAAACAAAACTAAGTATCAAACGATACTTAAAACAAACCAAGTGTCAAAGCGATACTTAAAACAAAACATAAAACAAAACTAATAACCGAGTACTCATACCGGTTACATTACCCAAAACAAAACAACTGTTTAAACAAATAAAACCTAATAATCATCAAAAGCAGAGTCCGAGAAACTAAAAGCTTCAGTTTCCGCTATCAGCTCTTCATCATAAGTGTCACACCAGGGACAAGAAGAAATCCTAAGAAAACATTTAGACTCAAAGAAATTCAGATCACAGTAGTAACGAATACCAGATTCATGCTGCACATCTACCTAAGCTTTATTGCAATCGGGACAGTAGTCTATCCAGAGGATGGCGAAATAGTCTTCAAGTTGGATAACATCGCGGTTCAACAACAGTCCAACAATCTGTTGTCACAGCCTCACATTGACTTCCACATAGTTTGACATCGTTATGGTATTTGGATGAAGGACGGTGGTCAGATAAGATTATCAAGAGCCTGTTCCATGGCCTGGTTTTCCTCATCACTGCTTTTGAATTCCGACTCAAATTACGGTGCCCAAAAACCATCCCTTGATTCGAGTTCCACATGCCATCGCTCAGTCTCTGGCATCATAGGTGTCCAGCACATTGTGATGTAATTGATTGTTGGGGGGAGGGATTTATTTGGCATGTTGTCTTTCTACCAGTCATTTACCATATCCATAGCATGCTCTAGTCCTTCTAGCAGTTTTCAGCTGTTTTCGCTCGTTGGGTATCCTTTCCATTTGACCAGGGACTGATCATTCTCATGCCATAGGCGATGGTCTCGGATTTCTTCAACTTCCCATTCATCTTTCTTAGCAATGATGATAGGTGCAGGTTGAGAGTGGATTCTTTCAGAGAACTTGGAGTTGTTATTTGGATGGAATAGCTTGACAGCAGAGGCATAGAAGACTGCCGTATTGTGGCGGTACATGCGTCCATCCATCTAGACAGTGTAGTTTTCTATATGCTCGTCAAAGGACAAGACCTTAAAAGGTCCTCGCCATTGGGGTTGTAATTTCTTGCTGCGTCCAACATTGGTAATAAACATGTTTCCATGTACCATGAACATATTACCTGGTGGAATAGGGACATGTTTGGGTCGTCGCTTCTGAGAAGTAGTGGTGCTTTGGAATTGGACAGCTTTAACAGCTTGGAAGGCATCATTCCGAATTGCTTGGTGGCGGTTTAGGTGGTCATCGGAGGCAGGGACTGAGGAGTTCTTAATTAGAGTTGTAGGTAGGAGGGGGTATTGGTGGCTGAAGATTGCCTTGTATGGAGACATTCCCAAGGTATCTGAAAATCCGGCATTAATATATGTGGCGAGCTCAATGAGGGCTGGTTCCCAGTTGGTTTGTCATTCATTGATCATGTTCCTAATTCCGGTCTTGACTTCGTAGATCTTTCGTTCTGCTTGGCCATTAGTCGCATAATATCCAGGAGTAGCCATAATATGGTTGATTCCGTGGGAGGTCAAGGTTTGCTTCCAGAATCTGGTGGTAAAACGGGGATCAGCATCACTGACAATAGATAATAGGTATCCATGGGGGTGAATAGGTATCTCTGGAGATTATTCCAGGTGTCATTGGAGGAATCAGTAACCTTCATTAGTATCAACCATGTGTATCCAGTAAACTGATCAACTGCTACCAAGATAGTGTCATATCCAATGGACTTGTTGAATGGTCCTGCGAAATCGATAGCATAGGATTCGAATATTTCACATGGTAATTGGAGGTTCTGTGCTTTCCCTTCAGGTAGTTGTGTTCGTTCCTTATTTGCCTGACAGAGTTCACATTGTTTGACGAAATTGCGGCAGTCCTTTCGCATTTCAGGCCAGTAAATATATTCTGAGACATATTGGAGGTTGCGGTCCGCACTATGGTGTCCTTTGTTGTGAATTTTGGTAATGACATATTCCCTAATAGTCATTCCATTAACATATGGCCTTTCGGGATGTATAGGCAATGTTCACCATAACAGGTACTAGTATATACCATTCTATTGGATATATTGTTGGGGGCGAGATCTCCATGTCTGGAGCTATCTATAGCTTTGAAGTAGATCGGGTCATGGTGATATCCTGCTTTCATTTTGCTTCGGAAAGAGGAGGTTAACTCTTTTGCAGTAGATCTAACATCTCATTCATCCTCAATGAGAGATCCTCTTGTTTGTTCGATAGGGTCTTCCTCTTCTTCAAAGGTTTCATAGAGTTGTCAGTGATGCTCGGGAATCGTGGGAGGCATGACAGAAACAATGGTTTCATTGTTTTATACTCATAAGGGTCCACCGTATAGTGGTGGTGAATCTATTATGGGAGGAGAGGATGGTGGTGCTGACTGTGGGGTGTGAAGGTAGGATATTGCATTCACGTATGCTACTGCTTGTTCGAGTTCTTCAAGACCTTGGTATTGTCTTAGGACAGGATTAAGAGTAAGGGAAGGTTGGGTCGATCCATCTTTATCCGTTATTTCTTCTGCTTTTTCTATGGTGTCGAAACTGGTGTTTTTGGAATCGTCAACAGACATATAGTACGGTCGCTGGTATCTGTTGCCGAATTTAATTTCAGTCTGGTGAAAGGGGCAGGTATTGAGGTAACAGTAGGACCAGTAGAGTCTGCTTTGTTCAAGCTCATGAGGAGGTGTGCTGTGGAGAATGCAATTGTCTTTCCACTCGTCATCAATGTTCTTTCCTCGTTCTGTTTTGGCAGTTCTGTACATGGTGTAAGAGAAAGGATTGGAGGGAGTAGCAGAGCTGGTGGTAGCCATCGATGTTCATAGAAGGTGTCATTAGGGCTGTCTTCGCTTTGCCTTGTGTAGTCATGAATAAGAAGAGTGTCTGTGAGTTCTTGATTTTCATATAGGCGGGAGACAGTATCAGCTAAATAGTTCGTTCTTCCAGGGGTATAGATAATTTTTGCATCGTATTTGCTAATCTCGCCTATCCACAGTGTTTTTCTTCTTCCAGGTACCTTTTCTGACTTAAGATTAGTGAGAGGTTGGTGGTCAGTAATAATAGTAAAGGTATTGCCCATCAGGATGTGGTTGAAAGCGGCAAGAGCATTAATCACAGCAAGGGCTTCCTTGTCCGTCATTCCATAGTTCATTTGTGAATTAGTGAACTTCATGCTGTATAATGCCGCCGGTCTTGCCGTTTCATGAGAGGCTCCTTGTCCAACCCATGCTCCAACTCCAACCTCGGATGCATCAGTAATCAGCCATATCGGGTCTGGTTTACTGTAGTCGATAGGTCGTATAACATTGGCGTTTTTAATCAAATCCTTGATGTTGGTAAAGGCTTGGTCGGTCCAGACAAATTCTGCATTGCCAGTTAGGTCTGTAAGCGGTGCTGTCACAGTGGCATGGTGTAGTAGGAACTGGGAGATATAATTGACTAGTCCTAAAAATCACATGAGCTCCTTTTGATTTCGGGGTGTTGTCCATTCTGTTAAACAGGATATCTTTCCGGGGGCTGCATGTATTCCTTCGTCATTTATAACATGACCTAGAATATCGAGTTTATCGGCAAACAGGATTGATTTGTTTCTGCTAGCGTAGAACTTAGCTTCCCTTAGTTTAGTACAAACCAAACCTATATAGTAGGCATGTTCTATTTTGGTATTCGAGAAGATGAGACTATCATCAATGTAAACTCAGACAAAATGGTGGAGGTATTCACTTAGGAGGTTTTCCATAATTCGCATAAACGTGGTGGGCGCATTCATATCACCTTGTAACATAACTCGGCTAATGAAACTTCCGAAGGGTGTTTTAAAACTAGGGTAGCGTTTGCTTTCTGGATCTGACCTTATCTGGAAATAGTCACCGCTTAGATCAATCTTGCTTCGGAATCTAGCCTGTCCAACTGCATTCAGGATTTGGGTTTGATTTGGGATAGTGGAGCTGTCCATAACCGTGTTTTCATTTTGTAGTTTGAGGTCAACTAGGAGGCGGATTCTTTTGCCATCTGCTTTGGGTTGGACAAACATAGGTGCGGCACCTGGGGCTTCCGCTCGGTAGATGACTCCTCTTCTTTGTTGTTGGTTGATCTAGTCACATAGTGGGTTTTTGTATGTGTCAGGGATAGAGTAGGTAGGTTGGTTCTTAAGATTAGAGGGGTCTCAAAGACAGATGTAGTGGTTCACTTCTCTCATAGGTGGTAGTTCTCCGGGAATCTGATCAGGGAATACATCAGAGTATTCATCCAATGGGTGTTGGGAAGTTGCTTCACAGACTGCAGCTTGGTATTCTCTGCTTGTTGGTTTGTATGAGGCTCTGACCTTCTGATCTGGGAAATCGATGGTTGATTCCCCATACCTGATCACAGCTTTGTGGCGATTCAGGAATGGCATTCCTATCAAGGCATCATATTTGGCTAAGTTTGTGACTAGCATTTCCTGAGGGGGTAGGATGGCAGAACCAAGTCGAATAGTTGCACTACAGGTTTTATGGCTTGTGGATTGTGATCCCTTTACTGCCATATTGACTGGTATGGGTTGGTTAAGGTCTTGAGTTGGGAGTCTATGGACAGAGACAAAGGCATTGCTGATCATGTCTCTTCCAATTATGCCAGTGTTGAATAGGACTCGCGCCTTTTTGCCATTGATCAGAATAGTACCTTCTAGGATGGTGTATGCTTTAAATGTAGCCGAAGGTCGGACAATGTTGCATTCTACATCGATATAACCGATATGGATCTTCTCATATTCGCTAGATTGGGCATCATCACTATCATTCTCAATGTTGTTGGCCGATGCCTCTTGCTTAATCGCTTTTCCTTTTCCTTTTTTTGTAGGGCAGTTCCATGCCATGTGTCCTGTTTTTCCACATTCAAAACATTCTCCTTTCTGCCGTCTCAATTCTTTGGAGGACTTGGTTTTCTTCTTGAAAACCTGTGGGGTATCGTCTTCAGAGTTGCTGGAGGACTTGTGTGGCAGTTGGCTATTCCTGCTAGAGGATGTCTGTGTCTTGTATGCCTTTGTTAGGAATACCGAGATCCGATACCTAGGAACCACCCTAGGTAGGGTAACCTCTCCCAAAATCGAAATCTCAGGTCTCCAACACCCCCCTCCGGCCCCCTTACGGGGCCCACGCGTCATCATACATATCGATCTAAGTTGGGTCCTGTGAGTATTATACAATAGAATCGAAGGTGTTAAAATAACACCGTATACGTCGCTGCCATGCGTCCGACCGGATCCTGTTCGCGGGATATATAAGAGGGGACCTTCGGCTAGGTCTGGGAAGTATAACGGAGTGAATCCGTCAACTACCCAGAAAGTTACTAGGCTTCAAGGATGAGCTATCTTCGGCATAGGCCGTAAGTAACGGGACGTTTTCGCGCAAAGAGATGATGATGAATAGTAAAGGATCTTAATGAAAGACCAATACATTCACATCTACCCTACGATAACCAGAAGAGTCTGGAACTCCTGAGAATACTACCATCGAACCCAATGAAGTTCGAGGAGTGTTACAACTAGGTTCCGGTACATACTGCAACCAAAGGGGTGACTCCCAAACGGGTAACAGTAACCAGAATCCTATTACCCACGGCAACCAAGGGTTACCGACCGAGGGATTATCTACCAATCCTATGGAAAGGCTTCCTGCAGGCAAGTAGGAAGTCCTCCGGAAAACATCTATCGATTGGGTATGGAGTTATGAAGAGTTGAAGTTAGATGACCTAGAAAGTCGGTAATAACAACTATCTTCGCAGATGCAACCCGCAGACGAAACTGATCATTTCATCGACAAGGGAGACGATTGGAGCCAACACAGTTCGACTTGAGAATTGGGCCATTTGTCTAAAAAAAGACTCTCACCATCGGATAATTACTATTGGAAACAGCATGACTTCCAAATAGTCATATTATAATTATCAAAGAGGGTGTGATGATTTTCAGGGTCTCCAGGTGTTCGCACCTTGGAAGAAAACCCGACGTTGCGAGTTATATTGGAAAAAGGTACATGGTTGTATGTTAGTTAGATGTAGCCCGCGAACACTCAGATGCGGAATATAAATATCGAAGTGCCTCCCAAGCTTTAGACATCATCAAGCAACGGAGAAGAGACCTTAACAATATAATATTGTTCTTACGATTTTACTTTACTTTACTTTACTTCGCTCTTAGTAGTCATAAATGAAACGCGTGAAGTCCGAGCCTTCCTAGACAATCTCTGTCTATAAAAACGAATCTCGATCGGCCTAGACAACTCTGAAATCTACCAGGTTGTCTTCGCCTAAAGTATATTGTTAGATCTCCTTGTTACCATAGAGCTCGTCTACATCGGTTACCACTTGCATGAGTTCGATTCACACTTTCAGTGAAGTACTTCATACTACGGTTGGCCTAGATACCATTGGAGAACTATCCTGAACCAATTCAATCTTCGAACCACCGACTAAGATTCACTTACCATCTATTGGTCAAGTGTTTTCTAGCCAGTTCGAGCTTTCAGAAGTGCCATTTCTGTTACAAGAAGCTCCTTCGTGGTATACCGACCCCAACCTAGTTCCTACAGAGGAACAATTTCAAAAAATATATGAAACCTGGTACGGACCAGAATTCAGTTGGAAACCCTTCCTTGACTGGGATACCAGCGAGGAAAGTTCTCTTAGCAGCAGATTCTCTGCTACTATACCTCTAGCGTGGAGACTCGGAACTCACCGGAACTCTCATTAAAATCTATCTCCTCCTACCGCACGACGCGGCCAGGACACCAAGTGTCCCGCCGCATATTCTACTTAAACGGAGACGGCCCAAAATGCGCACTTCATAGCCGCCCCTACGAGAAAAAGAAGCTCGCAAACAAACAAGAGATATGGCTCAACCTCCTAAGCAGATCCTTCCAGGAGAATCAATGGATACCTCAGGAGATGATCACTCTACAAGTTTCAGCCATTCTTCCTTACTTCCTCCTGCTCTTCGGAAACCTATTGGAGGACAAGAGGACAGGGCTCACAGTGTCCCTCCATCCTGAAGAGCCCCTTCTCCTGCCTCACGATCTACCATACCACGTCCAAATACCCATGCAGCAGATCTCGCAAGACTTGCCGCTAGAGTAGGAATTGTCATAGGTCAAATCCGACAAGACATATCAACCAGTATTGATACTGCCAATATTGCATTTGACACGCTATCAGCAGATTCTCAAACCAATGCACGAGGACTGATAGCTGTCCAGCAACGATTGTTGGAAGGACAAGATATACATGACAATGACATTGCTATTATATTACGTCAGTGTACAATGGTAGAAGCAAATGTTCGAGAAATCCAAGAAAGGATCAATAGGGAAATTGCTGCCAAGTTAGCTGCACAGGATGCACGGCAAGAACATCACGAAGGAGTAACCACCCAACTTCAGCGAGAAGCTCTAGAATGAGATCTCACCTTGGAACGTGCCTTTCAAGAGTTCAGAGCACAAGAGACCCAGCAAAATACCGCAATGTGAACCCTGATATCCAATTTGGCTGCAAGGCAAGATAGGGATTCAGAACGGTATAGTGACTTTACCCGTACCATCCAAAAGGATCAAACCCACATATCCGATACCCTATCACTAGTTCTCAACAAGCTTAAGGCACTAGATAGCGGACAACCAGGTGGTCGGCATGCTTTGTTGGAATCAGTCCCAGAGGAATGGGAAGAGACTGCAGAACGAGGGGAACCTGAAGAAATCCCTTCTCGAGACAAGGGGAAACAAAGAGAAGGAGAACCTCCAACCTTTCTAATACCGGGTGGCGACCCGGATGATGGAAGTGATGATGGAGATGACGATGGAAAAAAAGGAAAACGTGGAGGAGGGCCATTCAGATTCAACCGGGGATTAACCCCCGAACAGCGTGGAACAGCTGACGTACTTGCAGAAGCATTGGCTCAAACAGTTAAACGACCGGCAGACCCGCCCCCGTTTTTCGAAGCAAAGGCCAGTCAATGTATTTACCATTGGTTAACCCAATATGTAGACTACTTCGAACGGAACCCAAGAATCTGGGATGATGATTGAGAACGCATCATTTACGTATTGGGGAGGACAAAAGGGGATCAGGTCAGCCCAATAGCTGTATGGTATCGACGCGCAATGGATGGTCTCCGAGGAGAAGAACAAGATCCGGAACTATCTTCTTGGACTCGCTTTGAGCACGAATTCACTAGTCGGTATGCCCCTCTCGAAGAAGGACGGAAGGCCATGCGGGATATGGAATCTGTGGAGTACAAAAATGATATTCAGACCTTTATGGGGAAAATGCATAATCTTAATCTCCAGGCCCGATTAACGGGACCAGCCTGGCGAATGGCATGTGATAGAAAATTGCCCTCCAAGATTAGGTGGCGACTCTCCTTAAACAAATTTGATACCGATGCTGAATGGGAAAAAGCAGTCCGGGAAGCAGGAAGGGATGAGGAGGAATAACAGGAACGGGACCACCTGGACCGGGACAAATCAAAACCCGTAAGGACGTCTTCAGATAAGAAACCTACGGACAAGATTCAAACAAAAAGGGAGAAACCCTTCATAAAAGGAGGTGGTCCCTCCAAGAAAAGGAAACGGGGACCGGAACCCAATAAACCGGTAAAGAAATCTGCTGGAACTACGAAGTTAACACACACAAACTTCAAAACTGCCCATGAAGGAATCCCTCAATCAACTATCGATGAAAGAAAGTGGGATGGCAATTGTACTTGTTGTGGTAAGAAAAACCACGACTACAAAACCTGCTGGGGACAAATTCAGGTATCTAGAACAAGGGCAGATGACCGACCATTCAAGACACTAAGGACTAGAAGGGTGGCAACAGTCAACTGTCCCAGAAAGATTTCCACCGCCCAAGTTCCAAGAGGTAATAAACTCTGGGAACTCGGCGATGACGAAGAGATGACTTAAGTCATCTCATTGGTACCGACAACTACGGTGTTCGGGTAGTCTAGAAGAGACATACTCTCTAGGAATCGAAATCAACGGCAAATTAAGGGGACACTGAAGCGAAGAAAATGACCTTGCGATCATGACCTGAGTGGGAGTACACGCGTCCTTCTTGCTGCAAGGACAAGGGGATTAATAAAGAGCAATGTCCGCATTGGCGGCGCCTCTATGCTTCCCAAGAGAGTGACACAAGCTCAGTCTAATGACCTAATGCATGACCGTTAGGGTAGTCAGGCACGTGACCTGGATACTGAAAGGTCTCCGATAAGGACCAAAGCCTAGACAGGAAACAGACAGCACCAAGGGTTCCGAAGGGAGCGACAGTAGGGCTAAGATGAAGGATCTAGAGGATGAGCGAAGCACATCTTCGATCTATACGAGAAATAGGTACCAGAGCTCTAGACCTTACCTTTAGTTACTGCTTCTTAGGTGCCGCGCTGGTACCAAACGGAACTCGATAAAATGAGGACAATCGAGATTTATTTGGATCCAACGTCGGCATGTAAGGGTGGAGAATAAGCCCGGGAAGATTATCAAAGAGACAGCCAACCAGCCCTACGCACCTGGCCTTTGTTTCCATGATATCTGAACGATGGCAGAGACCCCCTAGATTGGTTCTACAGGAAGTATAAAGTGGAAGGTATGGGAACCCCTTGGCAGGGGGTAAAGACCGCTAGTAGTGGGCTGCCCAATATACCAAAGGGAAACAAAGTTTGTCTGAGGAGACCTAAATGGTCGAAACTGCGCAGGCGCGGTAACAAACACCCTAGTTGTTATCACACCTCAGACATGTACGAAACGACAAAACGACGGTTCGACACCTCATCCAAAGAAACGCGCTTTTAGTGCACCAAAACCTACAAGATATAACTGTCCTGAGGGACATGCTTTTATTCACATTATAAACCCAAAATGTCAGCGCTACCAAATAAGAATACTACTTGATTCAGGATCCAACGTATTCCTGATCAACAAAGAACTCGTAAAGGAATTACGAATCCCATTCACAGAGAGACCGAATCCGGTCAATATTCAAGGCTTTGATGGAGTATCAACTCCGTCTGGAGGAAAATTTTATACGCACCCTATTTGGCTTGAAATAGGTCGCAACAAACATATGTCTGAAGTTGCGTGCGAAATCGCAGCAGCAGGCAATTACGGGATGATAATCCCTTTTGGATGGTGGCATTCAGAACACCCCTTATCCAACATTGGAGAACCCGCAAAGTGGGAATTCAAAAACTCCAAATGCAAGAACTGCGTGGAAGAAGAAGATGAAGGAATTGCAGATATGTTCGAATACGATGAGACAGTAGCCTGGGATGAAAATGCGATCCAAGTAGGAAGAATTGGAACTATAGAGGATCCTAACGAAATCAACTTCGATTCTGTCCCAAAACACTACTGGAAATTTAAAAAGCTATTTCTCCCCCAAACTGCGGCAAAGTTAGCACCTAGGAGAATCTTCGACCATGAAATTAAATTAGTCGAAGAAGCAAAACCCTCTTGGGGACCCATTTATCCTCTGTCTGACAAACAACTTAAGTTGTTACGAGAATACCTTGACCAAATGTTACGGGAAGGAAAGATCACGAAGAGTCAATCACCTTTTGGTGCTCCAATCCTGTTTACACCAAAAGCAGATGGAAGATTACGACTGGTTGTGGACTACTGAAACTTAAATAAGATAACTATCTTAAACAAGTATCCACTACCGTTAATGTCGGAATTACGTGATCGGGTAGCAGGAGCTAGTATCTTTTCAAAAATCGATTTAAAAGATGGCTACAACCTCATCCGAATTAAAAAAGGGGATGAATGGAAAACAGCTTTCCGATCGCGTTATGGACACTATGAATATAAGGTCATGCCGTTTGGATTAGCCAATGCTCCAGCTACATTTCAGGACATGATAAATGAAGTCCTCCGAGAATTCCTAGACCAAGGGGTCGTATGCTATTTGGACGATATTCTCATCTATTCAAAAAACGAGAAGGAACATATCGAACTAGTAGCCAAAGTGTTACAAAGACTAACAGATTTTCAACTTGCGATTTCAATCAAGAAATCCTTTTTCCACGTTAAAGAGGTAGAATTCTTAGGCTACATGATAGCTGTCGATGGGGTATCTATGAGTACCCGAAAGGTGGATTCAGTGTTAAACTGGAAGTCACCTACGTCGGTCAAGGAAGTTCAAATATTCCAAGGATTTTGCAAACTTCTACCGACGATTTATAGAAAACTTTTCAAAGATTTGTGCTCCAATTACAGAAACATTGAAAGATGACCCTAAGAAGTTCCAGTGGGGTCTGGAACAAGAAAAGGCCTTTCAGGAGCTTAAAAGAAGGTTTACTTCGGCCCCAATCTTACACCATTTTTTTTCAGAAAGAGAAACGGTGGTGGAAACGGATGCCAGAGTTTTCGCTTTAGGTTGCATCCTTTCCCAGTTTGAGGAAAAAAGACTGCATCCAGTGGCTTTTCACTCCCACAAACTAAATTCTGCAGAGCGAAATTACGAGATCCATGATAAGGAACTGTTGCCAATACTAGAAGCATTCAAAGAATGGCGTCAATACCTTGTTGGAACCGAAAAACCCATAACGGTTTATACCGATCACCAAAACTTGCAATATTTCCTTACCTCGAAGGTCTGGAGCGGACGCCAAATCCGTTGGGCGCAGAAGTTGGTAGACTACAACTTCAGGATTGTCTACCGTCCAGGCACAAAGGGGGGTAAACCTGATGCACTCAGCAGACAGCTGGAGTACCGTTCTGAGGGGGGAGCTGCACATCGCGAACAGGCGATATTAAAACCCGAACATTTCCAAATCAGTTCCGTAACAAGAACTACAAAAAGGGAAATTCAAATATGCTTAATAGCAGGTGGCTCACCGGTTGATATAAGCACAGGTGATATACCGGACACAGCAAACTGGAATAACTCGAACTCCGTGATTCGAGTAAAACGGTTAGATACAAGAGCAAGGCTACCAACCAAGGGTTCACGGATGGCAGCGGGACATGATCTCTACGCAATGCAGGAGGATATAATTCCAGCACGGGGACAATTAGTTGTGGGAACTGGAATCGCAATCGGAATCCCAACCGGAACCCACGGAAGAATTGCTCCTAGAAGTGGACTAGTAGTCAAAAGCGGTATTTCTACAGGTGCTGGAGTAATCGACGCGGATTATACCGGTGAACTCAAAGTATTACTATTCAATCATCAAGACGCAGACTGTCACATTAAAGCTGGCGACCGAATTGCCCAGCTAGTGATAGAAAAAATTAATACTGCAGATATGATGGAAATAGACAATCTAGAAGATACCGAAAGGGGCGCGTCGGGATTCAGCAGTACGGACATTGCAACAAGGGCTATTATGATCCGGGAATTGGAACCAGTAGTTAGCCAGTTACATGCCTCAGCGGAACAGAATATACACTGGTATGACACAGCCGAAATACCTGAACGAACCCTCATGACTAGCTCTATACTAGCCCATAAGGAACTCAAACAATTCAACCCGGAATTCTTGGAACAGATCCAAAAAGCTATCACGGAAGATCGAGATTGGCTTAAGAGAAGAAATGGGTTAGAAAAACTACGAGACAATGACAAACCTTTCCCAAAAGATTGGACCCTATCCGATGGATTGCTCTACTACAAACAAAGACTATTTGTACTAAATAACCAAGACTTTTATACGACAATAGCTGAAGGATGTCACGATGCTAAGATAGCAGGACACTTCGGACAAGTAAAAACCCTTGAGATAATTATGAGGGACTTCTATTGGAAGGGAATGGCAAATTGGGTAAATGATTACGTACGGTCGTGCGATGATTGTCAACATAACAAATCCCCACGACATGCGAAATACGGTCTACTACAACCACTGTCAGTACCATATGCAGCATGGGCATCAATATCAGTCGACTTCATTACACAATTACCACAAAGTTAAGGCTGTACCCGAATTATGGTAGTGGTCGACTGGTTTACAAAAATGGCCCACTTCATCGGATTAGAAGGAACAGCTACCGCGAAGGACGTGGCTACAGCCTTTACAAAAGAAATATGGAAGCTACATAGCTTACCAACAGAAATTGTCTCGGATATGGATTCCAAGTTCGCTGGAGAATTTTGGGAATCCTTGTGCAAAACACTAAGTATAAAAAGAAGGATGTCTATAGCATATCATCCCCAAACAGATGGACAAACTGAGCGAACCAACCAAGTGCTGGAAGGTTACTTGCGAAGTTTCGTCAACTATGATCAGGATGACCGGTACCAGCTCCTACCGTTAGCCGAACATGCTTATAATAACTCGGTAACCAATGCACATGGACTAACCCCTTTCTACGCAAACTATGGTTTCCACCCACAAACTGAATGGATGAAGGAACGCGAGGCGCATAATCCAGGAGCCACGCTCTATGCGAACTGGATAAGAATGATCCACGAACAAGCAAGGCAATCACTTATACAGACACGAGAAGCTATGGCCAAATACTATGACAGAAAGGCCGAACAACAACCTGACTTCAAAATCGGCGACAAAGTAAGGTTAAATGCAAAAAACATTCGTACGCGTCGGAAGTCGAAGAAATTGAGTCCAAAACTATATGGACCATTCGTGATCTTGGAGAAACGGGGAAACCGTGCCTGCAAACTCAACATTTCGGATCGATGGAACATCCACCCAGGGTTCCATGTATCTCTGTTAGAACCTTACAGGGAGTCGGTACGAGCCAACCGACAACCCCCCCCCAGAGAACTCGAGGATATTGAGGGCGACTTACAATGGGAGATAGAAAAAATAGTAAGAAGCGAAATACGCTCTTACCGAAAAAGAGTACGTAGTCGCTACCAGGAGGTACGTGAACTATGGTATTTTGTTAAATGGCAAGGATGTTCTGAAGATGAGAACACCTGGGAACCTGCCACGGGCATGGATAACGCAAGAGAAATGGTGGATGAATTGAACCGCGATAACCCGGAAATGCCATGGCGGGCAGAGGAAGGACGATGAGAAAAAGGTTTTCCTGTCGTGGCCAAGCAAACGCGGGAGGTTTTTTAACCTACTCTTATCGGGTCCTAAAGGAATTAATGTTTAAGGTTTAATAATTAGTTGCGTTAATTAAACTTTTTAATTTTTATTTGAATGTACCAAAAAAGGCATTCAGGACGAAGCCTTAAGAGGAGGGAGCTCATGTTAGGAATACTGAGATCCGATACCTAGGAACCACCCTAGGTAGGGTAACCTCTCCCAAAATCGAAATCTCAGGTCTCCAACACCCCCCTCCGGCCCCCGTACGGGGCCCGCGCGTCATCATACATATCGATCTAAGTTGCGTCCTGTGAGTATTATACCACAGAATCGAAGGTGTTAAAATAATACTGTATACGTCGCCGCCGTCCGTCCGACCGGATCCTGTTCACAGGATATATCAGAGGGGACCTTCGGCTAGGTCTGGGAAGTATAACGGAGTGAATCCATCAACTACCCAGAAAGTTACTAGGCTTCAAGGATGAGATATCTTCAGCATAGGCCGTAAGTAACGGGACGTTTTCGCGCAAAGAGATGATGATGAATAGTAAAGGATCTTAATGAAAGACCAATACATTCACATCTACCCTACGATAACCAGAAGAGTCTGGAACTCCTGAGAATACTACCATCGAACCCAATGAAGTTCGAGGAGTGTTACAACTAGGTTCCGGTACATACTGCAACCGAAGGGGTGACTCCCAAACGGGTAACAGTAACCAGAATCCTATTACCCACGGCAACCAAGGGTTACCGACCGAGGGATTATCTACCAATCCTATAGAAAGGCTTCCTGCAGGCAAGTAGGAAGTCCTCCGGAAAAGATCTATCGATTGGGTATGGAGTTATGAAGAGTTGAAGTTAGATGACCTAGAAAGTCAGTAATAACAACTATCTTCGCAGATGCAACCCGCAGACGAAACTGATCATTTCGTCGACAAGGGAGACGATTGGAGCCAATACAGTTCGACTTGAGAATTGGGCCATTTGTCTAAAAAAAGACTCTCACCATCGGATAATTACTATTGGAAACAGCATGACTTCCAAATAGTCATATTATAATTATCAAAGAGGGTGTGATGATTTTCAGGGTCTCCAGGTGTTCGCACCTTGGAAGAAAACCCGACGTTGTGAGTTATATTGGAAAAAGGTACATGGTTGTATGTTAGTTAGATGTAGCCCGCGAACACTCAGACGCGGAATATAAATATTGAAGTGCCTCCCAAGCTTTAAACATCATCAAGCAACGGAGAAGAGACCTTAACAATATAATATTGTTCTTACGATTTTACTTTACTTTACTTTACTTTGCTCTTAGTAGTCATAAATGAAACGCGTGAAGTCCGAGCCTTCCTAGACAATCTCCGTCTATAAAAACGAATCTCGATCGGCCTAGACAACTCTGAAATCTATCAGGTTGTCTCCGCCTAACAGCCTTGGTTTCATAGAGGATGATGTCTTTTCGTTCTGCTCTTGCAATTATTATTGCTATCTCGTCGTCATCTTCCTCGAGTGGTTCTACCTCTTACCGGAGGGTAGGATGCATAGTATCATAGAATCATCTCTTAAGGATGTATTTGGAAATACTTCGTTTCTTCATTCGGTCCTTATACCTCATTAGATCCGTAGCTACATCTGTGATTCTCTTGACATGCATTCAATTAACTTGCTGGAGCTGGTTGAATTTGTTGTATAAGAGGTTGTTGGTGATAGAGGATTGGAATCGGCTTTTCTGGTAATCAAGAACAGTGGATCCTCTTAATCTTACATTTCCGCCATATTTCTTATAGCATTAGTGGTATGCGTCGGTTGCCTTTCCTTCACAGAATGATCCAATATATAGTCTGGTTGTATGATCTTCTACCTCTTTCCCTTGCAGGAGGAGATAGTGTGTGAGTTCCGTTGCCCATCGGTCAAAAGCTTCGAGTTTGAGGTCTTTTCCTTCTCCTGTAAACTTTGCTGGGAGGTGGAGATTAAACTTAGGGGGTTCAAATGCTGCGAGTACTTCCTCTTCTTCAGGCTGAGCCCAAGATTTTCCACCTCCAGAGGGCCCTCCTCTGGTACTAGCCATGTCTGATTCGCTAGTGGATTCGGGGTCGATTAGAGGTTCAAAGGAAGGCTTCTTCGCTGAAGTAGAAGAGAATTCTCCTGGAGGTTGTTTGTCTTCCATGTTTGCAGGTTTTTCCGGCTCCTTAGCAGAGTACCAGGGTTGTTGCTTTCTTGTAAGGTCTTGTCGTGGGATTTGCTTCCCACTCCTAGTTGTCAAAGACTGTATCTTAGATTTGAGACGAAGCCGAATGTGCCATGATTCTGCTGCTTCTCTCCGCTAGTGTTCTGAGGTTGATATCGATAGGTTGATCAGGCCTAAATCCGGGGACAGGTTCTTAACCACTTACTGAGGTTAAAAAAATGTAATGTGTTCGCTAGGTGCTAGTCAAGTTATCGGTAATAGATACGATAGTTGGCAGGTAGCCTGCGCTTCTAGAGAGGAGGTGTGAGCTGAGAACTAAAGGGGGCTTCAAGGGTGTACTGAGGAGCAAAGAAGTAACCGTTCAACCAAGTATATTGAAATACTGTCTGTCGAAGTCTGCCTTTTCTATCGTAGAAACAGGCGGTCTTTAAATACATAAATCTGTTCATGTCTAGCATGAACGAAACTAATCAAAGGTATCAATCGATATACTTTGGTAAAACTAATTAAGTATCAAAATGATACTTAAAACAATACATAAAACAAAACTAAGTATCAAACAATACTTAAAACAAACTAAGTATTAAATGATACTTAAAACAAAATATAAAACAAAACTAAGTATCAAACGATACTTAAAACAAACCAAGTATCAAAGCGATACTTAAAACAATACATAAAACAAAACTAAGTATCAAACGATACTTAAAACAAACCCAGTATCCAAGCGATACTTAAAACAAAACATAAAACAAAACTAAGTATTAAACGATACTTAAAACAAACCAAGTATCCAAGCGATACTTCAAACAAAACATAAAACAAAACTAATAACTGAGTACCCATACCGGTTACAATGGATATAAAAGATTGCCTTGGCCTCTCAACTCACCAGATCTCAATCCAATTGAGAATGTGTGGGCACTTCTGTAAAGAGCCCTCAGAAAGCGATTCTCTAGGGAGGAGAGAAGACCCCATAGTGCTGCTGAATTATTTCAGGTAGCAAAAGAGGAGTGGGAGCATATTCCCCAAGAAACATTTGATTAGTGGATTGAGAGGATACCTGAGAGACTTCAGGCTCTACTGGATGCAAATGGATGTCACACAAAATGGTAACATTATGAAATTGTTATATTTTATTTCTACTATCATGTATTTCTTAATTGAGTTCATATTTTTTATTTTTTGTGGTGACCGGTAGTGTTGGTTGTAGTAGTGCCGTTGCTGGGCACCATACGAGGACTTATTAGACAAGGCTGTTGTAACGTGTTCACAAGGTGCTAATCACGTTATCGGTAATAGATACGATAGTTGGTAGGTGGCCTGCTCTTCCAGAGAGGAGGAGAGAGCTGAGAACTAAATGAGGCTTCGAGGTGTACTGAGGAACAAAGAAGTAACCGTTCAACCAAGTATATTGAAATACTGTCTGTCGAAGTCTGCCTTTTCCATTGTGGGATCAGGCGGTCTTTAAATACACAAGTCTTGTCCATGTCTAGTATGAACAAAGCTAATCAAAGATATCAAGCGATATTCTTTGGTAAAACAAACCAAGTATCAAAATGATACTTAAAACAATACGCAAAACAAAACTAAGTATTCAACGATACTTAAAGCAAACTAAGTATCAAAGCGATACTTAAAACAAAACATAAAACAAAACTAAGTATCAAACGATACTTAAAACAAACCAATAACCGAGTACCCGTACCAGTTACAGCTGTACAGTGACTTGGGAATTATAGCAAGTTTTTTCATAATTTAGACATAGTGTAGTATGATACCATGAAAGTTATTCACCAATGGCATGTGATTAATCCTATTGGCAAAGCTACATAGAGCAAGCATTGTCTAATATTTATTTCAAGTAGACTATATTTCTTAAATCCAGATTGTTTTTATATGACTAGGATTATAGATTATACTTATGAAATACCTCAATAGAGAAAGAGTTTTAGTAAGATTAGTAATATTACTGAGGAGGAATTTGCTATAAGAATTCAGGTTTGATAAAATCATGTCTAGGAATTGGCTGCGCTTTCTATGTTGCAAAGTGGAGACAAACATAATGAGATTGCAAAAATTATAATACTCGCTATTGGAGAAGCAAAGAGTATTCAGAATTACTACTAGATACACTTTTAATACTATTTATAAGAATATTCTTCGAAACCAGCCTTGTCTTACTGCTCTCTTCCTGATTTCTCTCTGCTCTAAACTGCCTATTTATTTTCTTTTCCTCAAGCTCTAGTTAATCGCACAATACTTCACCAATTTGAAAACATTTCTAACAGCTTTAATTTCTATAATCTGTTCCTAATTCTGAACCAAGTTACTAATTGTTGATTGGGGAATTTGGAATCCCTCAGCTGTCACATTTTAAGTTAGAGGCATGGGCTCAGACTGTTATCTATATCACACCTGGTAATTCTGGAGAAAAGACAAGATTTCCAAACTTTTAGTGCCTGAATAAGTACAAATATGGAGTATTATTTGTTCAGTTGGAAAATATTTCTGTCTGAAATTGATTTGGATTTGGATCCTGGATGAGTTCTCAGATTAACTTCGCTATTTGATAAACTCCTTAGTGCTCCTGGTGCTATCATGTTGTTTTTGCTCTGTACATATCTAGGTTTAATCATGATATATTGTTCTTTTTCTATGTATACTACACTACTGTACGTTTCACATGTACCTTGCCCCTCAAAATTGTCCTAGCTGCGTACAGAGTTTTTCGAGTTTTTAAGGTATATTAGCCCGGAGGTGCCGAGTTGTGAAACAAAGGAAAGGCTGCCAGGGGAGCGAGAACAGCTATGCTTGAGTTGGCGGGCCCTGGAGTCCATCTTATTCATTTTAATTTTAATACCATAATAGGAATCGCGGTGCGGGGCGTGAGGTATAATGATATCTTCTAACCTGGGACTGGCCAATCTAGCAAGAATCGGCTGTCCCGAAACCTAAGCAAGCCCCCAATTATCACTAAAGGACAGAATCCATGCTTCGATATGTTTTTCTACCCGTCTACTACTGCAAAATAAGCTTATAAAAGATTCTTTGGTGTTACTATGGGTAATGTCCCTCGTAATTGGAATTGTCTAGCTCTAGTAGGCTTGTAGTTGCACTTGGGTGTTTAGGGGTAATGAGCCCTTTCTGGATTACCAAGTATAACGATTTCCGGTATCATACATGTCAACAGCGGGGAGAATTGGAGAAACTAAAAAACCACCCTGCGCTAGCAGAGTAGCTCAAGAAGTGAATAACCCCACTCCCGCTCGTATTCTCGGGAAAGAAGGACATGCCGTCACAGGCAGGGTACATGAACTATCCCGGGGCGAGAAACTCCTCCGTCATTTCCCATATACTCTTGGGATAGGAATGGAGAGCATGTTCCTGCTAGCTGCCTAATTGGACGCTGTACTAGTATAGTTACATAACCAAAGGCTTTTGGTAAGCAACCAGACAACAACACGGTACTGTACAGTACACAAGGACAAAAGGTACCGTACCTGATTCACCTTGGTAACTTGGCAAGACAGTTGGGTTCATTGAAGGTTCAAAAGGGTAGCGAGAGGCCCAATGAACCTCGCGCACGTAAAGCCCGGGAGAGACTACACTCAGGGGATGTACAGTACTCCCAATGACTATGGTCCACAGGTGCTGCTGGTACGGGTGAATCGCCGTAATGTAGTTGGAGCATGGTAGGTCGTACCACCCTCCGGGATGAAATTGGGAGGAACTGCAGGGAAAAATATCGTATTAATCATAGCCAGTAAACATTTGCCCGCGGTGCTGAAGCACAACCTTTAGGGACCCAAGGTTCATGTACAGTACCCGTATAACAACACGAACGATCTAAACCTTCTTTATCCGAAAAATGAGATAAGCTGACTCATCGGTGATAACACGTGGATGCGGGTGGATGTTCTGGATGCTAATACCCTGGCTGGACATGATTATGAGGCCAAGCTCGCACCCCAGATTAACTCAGCTAGCCATCCCCTCGAAATAGTAGATTAATATTGTCCTTGAACAACCACGATTTCTAGTGGAACTGCAGTAAGGCATAGGACACCCATCGCTAAGTTAGATGGCATGAGGTCGTATGGTAAGGGTTGTCTCAACCTTGTATGACAAGCGACGCAGCGTTCTCCAAAATACAGTACCGCGTAGTGCTTTACGTTTAGGTTTTTTTGGGGGATTTTTTTTTTAAGTTCAGAATTCCAGAGACTTCTCTGTTTGTTCGAGTAAGCAATATCCACTCAAAAGCGGGTCTATGCTCTCCATTGGCCGTGGGGAAGAGAAGATAGAAACCGGACCATCGGAATGGTGTCTCTGTCTTGGCCAGCTCAAAAATTTCCGCTGAGCAACCAAGTTGGGACTAGTAGCAAAGTAAATTACTCGTAACAAATCCCGGTCCGTGGCGAACAAAAAAG
Organism: Tuber melanosporum; assembly: GCF_000151645.1. Lineage (NCBI taxonomy): Eukaryota > Fungi > Ascomycota > Pezizomycetes > Pezizales > Tuberaceae > Tuber > Tuber melanosporum. The sequence goes on along the minus strand of NW_003298843.1, from coordinate 42,534 downwards.
GCAAGGGGGTAGAAGTAGTCTACTCGTACTCGAGTACGAATACAGTGCTAGTACAGTACAGTATGGTGCAACAATATCAGAATCCTGAAGCTTTGCTGAGCGGCGCACAAAACCTATGTACGAGTACTTAGAGTAATGCGGATCGCAAAATCCCCCCTTATCGAAACGCTAAGCTAGTGCAGACAGTACTAATACTCGGGAAACAAAGTGTACCGTAAACAAAAACCTGTTGGGGAGGTCTTGTTAAGTTAGTTCGGTAGTGAACATAGCAGCAACACTATACTTCCATCCCTCAGTACAGCGTGAAGTGGCTCGACCTACACAGCACTATGAATAATTTTAAAAATCTTAAACCACAGTATCTTTGTTTGTGTCCTTGTTTATATAAAAAGAGGTGGTTTTCCTCCGCTTTGGTGCCTTCCTCCACTCACGCATCCACAAATCTCTCACTTCAATCATTAATCCATCGGTTCACATAGACGGTGATATAGCGGGCAGTATTGTCTTGTACAATAGTGAATATTGAAGGTGTTAAGAAAGGAGGTATGTAATGGGGGAATCAGATTCTTTCTGTATCCTCCGGAGTATGCCAGTCATTCCAAATCTTACATTGGCGATTGTTTGGCTAAAAAGTTCAATTCTATGATACATACCAGTAGCCAGGCCACAAGAAAATTCCTGGGCGTTACCCACCCTGCCTGGTTCAAAATTAGACACAGTTCAATAGGGAGGTTTTTATACGACGGTCGCAATACGAACCGCGCTTGTTTCGTGTTGAACAACGCATGTCGAAACGAGGTCAGAAACTAAGTTTTTGCTAAGCATGGTAAAACACTTGGCAGACTAACTTTATTGATTCTAAATTTCGGCAGATAGTCGGAACAAGGGTGTAAAGCACAACCACTTCGCCACTGTCAACCGCTCCCACATTAAGACTGTGCAAAGTTGAGCCACAGAGCACTAGTACATTTTTGGAGAGGCTTCTACCGTTACAGTAGTGATCGGTATTCCGTAATTGTAGATATGATATCATACCCGTAATTACTGGGAGACCGCGGAACCAGTACTCGTACTCGTGCAGTCCAAGTTACCCCCGCTGCAGAAAAACCTCCATTCTACGACCACCCTTTTGAGAATAGCTATTAAGACTGCTTAAAAATGGGCCAGAGCCTAAAGACTCGTTAACAACTTCCACAGTAAGAATTTCTCTATTAAACAACAGAGTAGCCAATTGGTCTTAAATTGATAGAAAGAAAATTCAAATATCTTCAATTCTCGTGAAGTTGTTGGGATATAAATAATGGCAGGTTCTGGGTCGGGTATTTGAGATGTTAGAGGAATATTCAGAGAGAAGTAGTAAACGAGTGATATCGTGCGACTAGTATACAAGGTTAGTAAAATTCAAAAGACATAACAAAGATTTGGCCAAGCAACAAGCACTGTACCTAAGCGTTAGAAGGGATATCGTTAGACAAATACCTGGTAGTTGGAATCACTATACGAGACGTATTCCATATCAACATCAGATTTTCGAGCTTGATTTGGTAGTGAAGGGCACAGAAAATGCCTCAAATATTGAAACAAAGCTAAGACCTACCTAATGCAAGGCGCTCCGTCATGTACAGTGTCATGCTAGGGTGAATTTTTGGTGCCGTCTCCCCACGGATGCCTCTGAGAATGCCGGGTCGGCGATACAAGGATAAATAAATTATATTGAATCTGGGAAGCAATTCCCCTCTCCCAAGTCAGGTTCTCCGGCTACCAGACATTAGTATTGGCTTGCATGTGTGCGTACCGGTATCCATGATAGATGCGGCTTCGCGCTTCATTATGGCACTGGAGGGTTTAGTGAACGAGTTTAAAAAAGGCACTGGAGTATCGAGTATAGAGCAAGGCGCAGATTTACACCACCCAGATTAATGATTCCAGAATCGAGTTATCCTTGTGAGAATTTTCCTCAACGTCCACCTACTCAAGCTACAGATGTCCCTCGCAATAGCAAAACCCCTAATAATGAAGTTGCTGTGCTCCCATTACAGCGCTGGTACAATAATTCTGTTATTACAGCGGCACTGTGCCTGCACTGTAATACCCGTAGCGTCGAAGTGTTTTTGGAAAAGAAATGCTGTTGCATATCACCCAGATCCAGGCAAGGGGGCAAAGCTCCGGTGGCATGCAACAACTGCAATCCTTAAAAACCTTCTGACATTACGAGTTCCCTCTGAACTCGCCAAACTCACTATGCAACTGAGAAGAAATGGTATGTACATGTACACCTGGTCCATAAAATCCTCATACCCATTCTTTTACCCCGAGGATAATACCTGTCATCGACGACAACAACAGAACAAGAGCCTTTTAGATAACTGTTTTCGGATATCTCTTTAGAGGAATTTTAAACATGTACACCATTTTTTTCTCGCTTAATGATAGAAAGGAAGGGTTAGCGAAGCATTCGCAAGGGCTAATATTATTCTGCCAAGAATACACTACATGAGTGATTTGTTGTGAATATTCAGTATGCGGGGGGGGGAATGTTTTCGTTCATGACTATCAATGAAATCCACAAGACTAATCTAATCCTGCCTCTCACCGATGGTGTTATGGGATCCGCAACGACCTATACTCCCAGTCTCTACACTAATTCCGCGACAGTAGGTCCCACACTCCACAACCAGACCTACAATAGTGCAGGCGAAGTTACGGCGTGTCCCCGGTATCTAACAATGTAAGCTATGATACTGCGGACCGCAGATCTATTCTACTAGGAGTGTTTTGCTGGGCTGCATAGCGAGTCTAGCGGGTCTATAAGGCATATGGTTCTGGATTGTTATATTTCTCAGCAATTATGATCCACTCCGGTAGTTCGGAAATCAGAAATCGGAAGTGTTGGCTGCTATTAACTAGAGATTTCTGGAGGGCAGTATCCGGGTAAACCGTAAGCTAACCTCTCTAGTTTTGGGCCATCAAGTCAACCAATAGTCTAGTATGGTGAAAATCATGTGTCTAGCGTAGAGAGTCCACCTGACTCTTTTGTATTTGGAAAAAGAATGCCAAGATCGACGACAAATAACCCAACCGTTGGGTTGCACACTCCAAGTTCTGGCCGTTAAAACACTAGCTCGCTCCCTTCTCATAGTGGCACCGTGAGTCCAAGTATAGTACCTGCAGTAGGCCCCTATGACGATGGATGTCGGAAATCACCCAGAGATGTCGCGCACGATCGTAGTCGACCGCCGGAAGAGCTGCCGCCTGGTCCGCTGCAGTGATGCTGGATGCCCGGGTGGATCCCAATGCTCTTGAAATTTGCGCCCAGATTAAAATAATCTGTAGGCAAAGCGTATCACGAGGGGGTTTAGTTGGAGTCAGGGCACACAAACTGAAAACTATCGGTTGCACGAGTATCCGAGAGTGAAAGGGTATGTAGGTAAATAATATTATTATGCTCGAGTAGTGGGGTATGATATCCGACAATGCTTCGGCTTGTGCGGGTTCATTCGCACCTTTTCCTGATTGACATTCACACCTTATAGCACTCTCGGGAATCATCCGCGACACCACCCTTCTATCTCTTTGCGGATCATTCGTGCTATGCGCTTCATTATCATTTATTCACCCCAACCTCTCCGTGGTCAGGTCGTAGGTTCATTCGCAATGGCCAGCTAGCTGTTGGATCATTGGCACCCCTGTGCTTTGGCTGGGGAGTTGTGTTCATGAACACCTCTGACGACCACGGATTTGAGATCATTGACCCCACTAGTGTTTTGGCTGGATATGTTCATTCACACCTCCACCAGCCTAGAGTTCACCACAACCTCCCCCAGTTGACATTGCGGTGCTCATTCACAGCGTGCCGGGTCATTAGAACTCCATGTTTTGGCTTTGGAGGGTTTATTCACACACACTTCCTCGGTTGACATCACACTATGCATTCACATCTTATAGCTTGCTCTCTTAAGCATCCTTTACACCCACCTCTTTTATCTCCTTAGCCATTACCCACTGCTCCTTCTCCTCAAGTTGAAGCATTCCACATCGATGCGCTTCATTACGGCACATTCACCCCCTTCACCGCCAACATTATCAGGTTGATTCACCAGCTCACTGGATTTGGGGCCATTCGCCGTTTTGAAAGACAGCCGGAGCACGGGAGGACGTCTAAGCACACCACTTCAGAAGTATACCCGTGTGCCTCTAGAGGCAGCTACGACAAAATGGCAGATTATTCCCGGCTGCTGACTTCTTCAGCCGAGTGATTATCCATGTACCGAATCCCAGACAAGTCCAATCGAAAGTTGCAAGTCCATCCCAACCCCATAAGTTCGCATACCGCAAAAATAACTTTTAATAAGCAAGCCTGATAATTCTATCTACATTAAAGAAAGCAACGAAAATGGGCGGGTGAGATATAAAAAGACAAAAAAGTCCGGCCCGTTCTCATATACTCTATCAGCGTGGGGGTGTAACCGAGGAATATAGCAAGAAAACGATAACGTAAACCATAATCTAAAAACGGCCACCTCAGGCACTCAAGAGATAGCGGGATGACGGTTATATCGAGAAGAGTGCTCTATGTGCCAAAAGCTGAAACAGAGAATGTAAGCATAGGAACAAATCGCTCACAAACTCCCCTGCACTTCCCAGTTCCACGCTAGAACCGCTTCCTTTTCGCGCGGCTACTTGAATATCAATACAAGAAGTATACCACTCGGGATTACCCCTCTTCGTAGGACCGAAATGATTGCTATAGTCCCAAACCCAGTACACTGTGAATGTACTCCCCACTTTGGCATCGCTTGGAAACTCGAAAACACACTTGCAAGCCCCACCGCCACCGGCCGCTTTGCGTTCCTGAGCAATGGGAGTATCGTTCCGTTCGATGCAGTTCCGCTCCTCAAAGTCACTAGGCTCCGCAAGAAGCTTTCCACGACCACCACCGCCCTTCCCGTCGATGGTCCAATTCACGACCTTCGCAAGGGTTTGGTCAGGTTTTTCTTCTGCTGTACCGAACCAGTATATTGTTCCTGGAGTACTGTCAGCAGCGTCAGGTTTGGAGATGTGCCCGTTTTCGAGGAAAGCGCCTTGGACAAAATCCCCCGGGGATGCGCTCAAGAGCCGGAGGTTGGTGTTGGTAGTGGGATTTTGCTGTTGGTTGGGACGGCAGATGTTGGTGTCGAGTTTCGGGGTCGAGATTGGGTAGACCGCTGTTGAATCGACGTGGTCCTCTGGAAGGGGACCCCTTAGAATAGATTTCCTAATATGTGGGCAGCAGGGTTGGGGGAGGTGTGAATGTAGCCAATTTCAGCACACTGTTCACTTTCTTGAAAAGTAGTGGTGTTTTTAAAAAGGCCAGTATTAGTACAGTACCTGAGACTACCTTTCGACTATCAATCTGGTACATCTGTTGGTAAAGGTCGTTCACAGGGTCAGGAGAAGCAAATTCACACTGAGCTATGCCCATGAACACCAGAAATTAAAGCCATCGCAGCAGCCCCGCCAACCTGGGACATATTTATTATTTAATCACGCATATTGCATTATTGTCATATGTCAGTAAAAGAGGATAGTAATTGTAGATATTATTTTATGGTACTGTTTCTCTCTTTTTTGTGTAGAGGTCACAGGTTTTGTTTCTTGTGTATGTGTGTACTTTTGGTGGAGAAGAAAGAGCTTTGTGTTGGCAAGGTCACAAGATAAAAGAGGAAACTCGAAGCCTTTCAAAGCTTCAAGCAATACACATCAAAAACCCTCAAAAAAAAAAAGAAAATCCGAAAGAATGTAACTAGGAAGAGCTCAAATCCGGTAGTGTGGTGAATGTGAAGCGCTGATGGTGGGGGGTTGGAGAATACGTCCGATATATATCGTCACCCTGACCACCAGCTCCACCTGAGGCCACGATTCTAGGCCACCGCCGATCTCGAGGAGCCCATTACTGTGAGGGTTGGCCCTTCAAACGAATAGCGGGGGAGGGGCGAGATTTAAGGCCGTGGAATGTGCTTTGACTTTGGGGTACCCTAGACGCCGCGGCGAAGAAAGAAATTCACTGGATTTGAAAGCTCTCGATCGCGTGCGAATGGTTCCCTTTTATCCCCCTAAAATCCAACATATGCTCACTAAGAAACCGTTTACCCCGCACGCGCCAACCAAGTTAATTTACTTGTATGGTAAGTTATGGTCAGCCAGGCTTCGTTTCGGAAGCTACCGTTCAGCCGCCAAGACTGGGCGCCCCAGATCCTGTCTCCTCCTTGGAAAGATGTTCGGTTAAGCCGACCGTGGTTGGCGTGGCATGGATATCAAGCACGACGAACGGAGGTTAAATTACCGTAAAAACTCGTTAAATCCGGCATCTGGAATCGGGCTTGGCTATGGCGCAAACAAGGTGTGCATAATCATGCCAAGAGATCAAGTAATCGTCCATGATGCCAAAAAGACATTTGTTGAACGTCAATCCACAATCAACACAACTATTAGTTTACAAATTCTATATCTTCATCTCCCTCTATCCCAACATCTGCCCTGTCATCAAGTGAGTCTAAATCTTCTTGCCAGTTGCCAATTTCCAGATTTTCAAATCCCTTGATATCCAACTCATGATCCAAACAACCATCAACCGGAAGTGACAAGCCTAATTTGCGAAAAGAACTAACAATTAGGCTTGCCTTCTCAGCATGAAACTGAGCATAAGCATCTCCAACACAGTGAGTTGTCATAACTCTTTGGTCCCCAACTGTCTATTTTTCGAAATCGGCTGCTGATTCGCACTTGAAGATCTTTTGATCTATGTAGTCGCGCATTAAATTCTTAAATGGCTTGTTGATAGAGACATCTAGGGGTTGCACCAGGCTAGTGCATGCGGCGGGAATTAGAGAATGAGTGATGTTGTTATTTCGAAGTAGCTCAAGTACAGCGGGAGTCTTATGAGATCCCATTAAGTCAAGAGCAAAAAGACTCAGACAACTACCAAGTGTGGAAATTAAGTAATTAGTGAGGTATTTTGTAAATAAGGTATCGTTCATATATGCTGTAGTATTATACTCAATCAAAATACTGGGATGATATCATTGTTTTTCAGCTTCCAACCTAGTTCCTGTACGATAAAAAATAATCATAGGTGGTATTCGGGAAATGCTATCAGCAAAAATACAGAGAACCAAGCTGGCCTGCTGCTTGTCCCATCCCGATCGGCTTCCCTGCACCCATACCGTCTTCGCCTCTGCCCTGTTATAGGTCTTACCCTGAAGGTATTCGAAAGGAATTGGGGTATCGTCGAGATTGCAAATGTTGGAAAGTGAATAGCGACCAACCAGTTACTTGACTGCAACCTCCCAGAATTGATTACCTCTTAGCTGTGAGTTTCACCGGTTGAAACGCAACTAGTTAAAAACAAGCATCTCATAATCCAAAGACAACTTTTGCGCTTTTTTGGTAATACTGCGAAGGCTAATTCGATGGCGGCCAAGAAACCCCCAAAACTACCCGTTACTGAATCTGAAAAGCTCAGGACTAGCATTTGGATAAGTCTCTGGAAATAAGAATTGAGACTGAATTCGAAACCACCTCTGCCTCACAGTTCGTCTTACTTCCCTTTGCTCTATAAACTGACCATATAACAGATCCTCTAATTGTGGCCACAGTACCCACTGCGAAACTCCGATACTTTCTTCCTCTCTTTTTTCCGAGTTTCTTCCTACCCCCTCAATTCGATTTTTTCATCGTACCCAGTCGCTGATTGTAGTTCATGGAATTTAATAGAAGTTGGCAGCTTCTTGTTATGTGGGATGGCAATACATTGCCAGCTGGGCAAGTGGAATGGAATAATGAGCCAGGAACGTAAGTACTTGTAGTTTTTGATTTTGGCTATAGCTTTGTTCTAGACACTGAATTGGCTTTAAATCGTAAGAATGTAGAGTTCGTTTCTTAATTGGCTTTGCGTTAAGCCTGGCTAGTGTTTTGGTGTTCGAATTGGACTGATGTCTTCTATCAGGTAATTGGTCTCTCTGTTCTCAGTTCTAAACATTCTACGTACTACTATTTAGCTTCCCTTTATTTCTCTATACATTCGTGTCTCATGCTGTTACGAATGTGGCTTGACATGAAAAAGGTTTTCACGTGACACATGGTTATGAGTTACAGGTATGTTATTGTTTCACACATATGACTCATTTGAGTCATATGATTTGTTATGTGTGGAATTTGTGATGCTTTCGCACATGGCTCAAATATGAGTCATGGGATGTGCGCCTAGCGAGTATGCCTTGCGAGTGTGCCTTACAGGTAAGTCTTGCGCATATGATTTATGTTTTGCACATGATCTCGTTATGAGGTCATGGGTTTTACACTTATGACTCAGTTGAGTCATATGATTTGTTTATTATGTTATGATTGGTTTATGAGTTTTTGCACATGACCTCGCTATGAGGTCATGGGTTTTGAGCAGGTGACTACTTTGGGCACATGACTAGTTTGTTATGATTTGGTTTCACACATGTGACCACTTTGGGTCACATGACCACAGGCAGGAAGAATACTATATAAGAAGGCCAATGCAGCCGAGGAGAATAGGTTCTTCACACTTGGTTCTAAGTACTTATCCTACTTATTACTTTAACGAATATAAAACACCTTTACGATCTTTATCTTTATTGCAACGTTATTGTTATGCCAAGGAAAGCTCTTCACTCAGAAGAGTTAGAGAAAGCTTACGATAGGCCTTCCCGATAGAAGACAAAGGTCTTGTACTATCGGTAACGTAGGCAGAGGCCTAGTGCTATCGTAAGACGAAGAAAAGAGAAGAAAGAGAAGAGAAGTATCGTTCCCCATTGCCAAGAACTAACCATCCAAGAAGGAATCGTTACATTACCAAGCGTCACCTAGTGCAATGCCAAACGATACAAGACGGCATCCTTCAACCCAGACAGGGAGGAGATATCGACATCAACGATCAAAACCTCTACCTAGGGGGATTCAACGATGCCCTAGATCATGTTTCAGCAGAGCCCTCAGGAGCAGCAAGCCCAGTAACATCAGAGAAAGGATTACCAGTCGATAGCTCTCCTACAGGAACTCAACGACCCGAGAGAATGTCAGGATCAGCAGTACCTGGGCCACCGGCGCCTGCTGCTCCAGCATCAGATACTAGCATACTTGGAATGACCAAGAATTAGTTTAAAGCATTTCTAGCCGCAACACAAAATACAGGATAAGGAAACATCCAACGACAGAAAGCAAAGAAACCTGACACATATGAAGGAGCTGAAGACAAGCTACGAGTATTGCTGGCACAGTGTGAGGGATATTTTGCCATTAAAGGCTATGGAGAACACCACGATAAGATCAAGATTCCATATGTGGAATCCCTACTAAGAGGACTCGCGGGGCAATGGATCATACCCTTCCAAGATGGAAGGAAACAGAGGGAATGGATCACGTACGAAGAGTTCAAAGCGACACTCTTCGAATAATTCGGAGATCCTAACGCCAAAGAGACAGCAAGACAAAAGCTGGAAAAACTCCAACAAGGAAAACAAACCTTTTTGGCATACTGGAACGAATGCCGACTATTGGAATATGAGGCCGAGTTTGATGATGCTACCCTCTACATCATCCTCCTAAGAAACTGCAGTGAGAGACTCCGACAAGCATGAGGAATTTCTGACTTGTGTTATACCACGGCAGAATGATTTGCAAGGTGGGCCATCGATAAGGAACGTAAATTAAACATGGTTCGAAACAACTCAGGAAACACAATAGCACACAGAGTGGTCCAATCATCCAGGAATATGGACAGAACCTTCAAACTGTAAGCAGTTCGAGGAGAAAGTCGAACATTACCACCAGGCGAGCCAATGGAGTTGGACAAATCAAAGGCGGGACCTGCGCTGAACCTGTCTAAGGAAGAATATGCCAGAAGAAGGAACGGGAAACTCTGCTTAAGGTGCGGAAAAGCAGGAAATCGGATACGAGAATGCAGAAGCTGACCCGACAATGGATACCAAGGTACCAGAGCTGCTGGAAATAATCACTTCCAGAATCAAGAGAGAAGCAACATTTGCGAAATGATAGCAGGAGATTTACCGGCGGAAAACGAGGAGGGTCCCCAGTAAATAGTGGTCTGGGAAACCCAAGATGTGGACCTGGAAAAACCATCAAGTCAGCAAACTTTTACCCGGTACTACACACGCAAAGAGAAGAAGATAGAGATCATGTGATGATCCAGATGAAGATATACAACAAAGAAAACAAAGAAACAACAATATATGCAATGCTCAACTCTAGGGCTACCGAAGACTTCATCGACAAGGAAATCTGCGACAAATACGGCCTCCATACCAAAGAAGCGAAGAAAGTGAGACAAGTCTACATAGCGGATGGAAAGCCAAGTGCAATGGGTCATATAACCCATACGGTGACAGTACCTATAGATATTGACAGCCATAGGGAAATAGCAACGTTTCCGGTAGCAGATCTCAAGAACCATGAAATAGTTATCAGAATACCATGGTTGCAAAAACATAATCTGACAATCGATTGGAACGAGAACAAGATAACCTTTACAAGTGAACTATGTGTGATACGATGTCTCAACAGTTCGCCTGTGGTCTACTCGATACCGATACGAGAGGCGGAAGAAGAAACTTTGCATGTAAAGTTCACCGAGATGCGGCAAGATAAGAGAGTCTGGATATAAAAACTAGACCAAGAGGCAAAAGTGCCTACCAAGGGTTCCAAAGGGGCAGCAGGACACAACCTGTATGCCAAGGAAGGAATCAAAATACCTGCCAACGGGCAGGCATCGATAGCAACAGGAATAGCCATCGGACTACCAGAAGGCACCTATGGACAAATAGCACCCCGGAGTGGTCTAGCAGTTAAACATCGACTCATGATCATGGCAGGAGTGATCAATGTCAACTATACAGGTGAAATCAAAGTGGTCCTGGCCAACCTGGCTCAAGAGGACTACGAAGTCCAAAAAGGCGATTGAATCGCATGGTTGATCATCGAAAAACTCAACAAAGAGGATCTGCACGAAGTAGATCAACTAGAAGAAACCACAAGGGGAAACAAGGGATTTGGAAGCACGGACCAAAAAGAGCCCGATACAACAAAAAGAATAGAGATCAAAGAGATCACAGTACAGGCCTTTGGATGCTACTATCGAAGGAGAGATACAACAGGAATTCTCAAATGGACATACGAAGATGAAAAAGCGGTCCTAGTGAAAATCAACATCAGCACGGAACTAGCAATCCAGGATAGGAAATCCCAAAGCAAAAAGGGATGGAAAGAATTGGTTCCAAAGGAATATCATCAATTCACGAACCTATTCCAAGCAGAGGAAGCTATAGAGCTACCACCTGGAAGACCAGGAATAGATCACGAAATTCAGCTGGAAAAAGACGACAAAATGAGAAAAACAAAAGAGATTCCCTACAAGAAGTTATACCTACTAGGAGAAGCAGAGCTCCAAGAATTAAAGAAGTAGATTGAGCAAAACCTGAAGCGAGGATGGATCAGAGACTCCTTCTTATCAGGAGGATCCCCAATACTATTCGTTAAAATAAAAGATGGAAAATGAGACTCTGCGTAGACTACACAGCTCTTAACTTGGTTACCAAGAATGATCGATATCCACTACCCATGATTGGAGAAGCACTGGATAGACTGCGGTCAGCAAAACACTTTACCAAACTCGACATCAAGGATGCATACCACAATATATGCATCGAGGCAGGAGACGAATGGAAGACTACATTCACCTCAAGATATGGAATGTTCAAATACTTGGTTATGCCCTTTGGGCTAACCAATGCACCGGCTTTATTCCAGAGATGGATCAACAAGGTACTGAATAAGTACCTCGACTTATGTTGTATCGTATACTTGGACGATGTACTAATCTACTCGGAAAACATGCAACAACACCAAAAGGATATCAGCAATATCATGGCCACAATACAAGGATCAGGAATGAAGATCAAACCAACAAAATGCGAATTCCATAAGGAAGAAACGGAATACCTCAGATTTATTATCAATCGAAGTGGGGTCAAGGTCGACCCTGTCAAAACAGCAGCCATATGGGATTGGGCCAAACCAAACAACAAAACAAATGTTCAATGCTTTATGGGATTCTGCAACTTTTATCAAAGGTTCATAGAGGGATTTAGCAGACTTGCAAAACCACTCTATAACCTAACAAAGAAAGACAAGAAATGGGAATGGGGAGAAACAGAACAGAAAGCATATGATGCAATACGAATGCATCTAATATTGGAACCCATACTGGTTCATTTCGACCCAAACCGAAGGACAATGATCGAAATGGACACTTCAAAATATGTGTGCTCAGGCATACTATCGCAACAATGCAACGATGGAAAGTGGCGGCCAGTGTCTTACTAATCCAAGACAATGACCCCTGCGGAGTGCAACTATGACATTGCAAACAAAGAACTATTAGCGATAGTCTAAGCATTAAAGGAATGGAGGAGATACGTTTCGAACAATGACCATCCAGTCGAGTTCTAACTGACCATAAGAATCTGGTCCCGTTCATGACTATGAAAGAACTGAACCACCGCCAGATAAGGTGGATGGAACATCTTAGCAAATACAACTTCAAAATCGAATATTGACCAGGCAAAGAGAGTGGAAAGCCAGATGCTCTCACAAGGATTGCAAGCGACAAACCACAAACGAAAGAAGATGAAAGAATCAAATAGAAAACACGAACACAATTACTAAAAACCTACTTCCAGGACATGGAGGTTATCCAATTCACGTCAACTGAGGAAAGGGAGATTGAGAAGGCAAACGAAAGAGACAAAACAATTCAGGTAATAAGAGAAGCATTGAACTAAGGAAAAAAGGAGATGAAAGGAGTGGCTCTGGGTTTATGTCAATGGAAGTATGGGAACATGTGGTACGATGAAAAACAATGGATTCCGGAAAAGGAAGAGATAAGGACAGATATCATACGACAACACCACGATATCTGAATAGCAGGACATGGAGGAACGGCTAAAACCATGGAATTTATCAAGAGGTCATTCTATTGGCTAGGACTATGTGAAGATGTTAAATGATATGTCAAAAACTGCGACATATGCCAAAGGACGAAAACGGCTAAACACGCACCATATGGATTACTGAAATCAATCAAAGTTCGCGAACGACCATGGGAAAAAATTAAGATGGATTTCATCACGGACGTACTGGCATCGGAAAATTATGATAGCATCCTGGTCGTAGTGGATCGTCTGACCAAAATGAGTCATTTCATTCCAGTCAGAAACGATAACGAGATGAGGAATTTTATACAGACATTCTTCGGAGAAGTCTTCCGACTTCGCGGCCTCCCAAAGAATGTCATTACCGATCGAGGAACACTATTCACATCGGGACTATGGAAGAAAGTAACTGGCGAAATGGAGATACAAAACAGAATGAGCACTGCGTTCCACCCGCAAACAGATGGACAAACGGAACGGGTAAATGTGATACTCGAACAATATTTACAGGCCTACATCAATTGTCAACAAGATGATTGGTACAAACTGTTATCAATGGCCGAATTCGTATACAACAATGGAAAGCAAGAAACAATCGGCACAATATCTGTCTTCGTGAATTATGGACAACATCTACAAAGTCAGACCACATATCATATGATTAATCGTATAATATCGGATAAAACCGATATGGGAAAACTACACGCGATCTTACAATACGAAATGAGTCAAGCACAACAATGACAAAAAGAACAATACGACAAGTACTGAAGACCGGATCCGAACATACAACCAGGAGATATGGTATAGCTAATATCAGGCAATATCCATACGATGTGACTATCAAAGAAATTGGACTACAAGAAAATCAGACCATTCAGGATATTGGAAAGAGTGGGCAGCAGAGCTTATAAACTCGACCTTCCACCCTCGATGCGAATACACAACACATTCCACATCTCACTCCTCGAATTACACAATGACAACAAGTTTCCCTCACAAACACTTATTCCTTCCCCTCCGATCGAACTCGACGGAGAACCAGAATATCAGCTCGACAAAATAGTTGATTCTCGCTTCTTCCACGGTCACCTCCAATATCCAGCCAAGTGGACGGGATATTCACCCGAACACGATAAAACTTGGTATTTTGCACACAACTTTGAACATATACAAGATGCCATCTCAACCTTCCACCAGCGATACCCAGGCAAGCCTGGCCTAGGTAACGATCACGTTCAACCAAGACAAAGGTGAGGGAAAGGCTCCCACACCATTGCAACAACACAAGGGCAGGGGCAATAGTCTCCGCCAAACCACATTGACCATCTCCCAATACTCATTCATGGGGTCGACTGACAAAGAACTCAGGGAGAGTAAAAAACAAGCACAGCATAATGCCATGTCATGGACGGTATGCTATGATGACAGTTACCAAACACATTTTGGCGACAAAGAAGGCTCGGGATGGTTTCCGAGGGAATGTCGAAAGCGTGGTCCATGCCCAGACCACATCCTAAAGCATTGGCAACAATGCTTCAGAAATGGGTGCAGGATGCACAGAGCACAGAAAATCTCTGCCTGATTCTATCCGCAGAAGGATGGAAGCAGGAAAGAGTTAGAAGGAGAAGACGCCAGGAAGGCATGGGCCGCGAGGCCACTTTCCAGGGAGGAAGGAGCCTAGAACTCCTCAGCAGACATGGAACTGAATGTCAGGAGCCTACACAGGCAAATCCGGGGCCTCCGAGAATAACCTGGCCAAGCCGAGGCTACAATTTCAGCAAACGACAAAACGATCGTGGAGCTAAGACAGGTGAACCTTAATCCGCAGCACACGATTGAAATGGCGAATCTGACCCTAGAATCGGTAAGGGTCAGATGGAGGACGGCAGACAAAAAGTTCCACAAGCTGAGAAGGACCATGCGCTTGGCAGGATCGGAACTATTGAAACTGGGAGATAAAGCCTGATGGGACTCAGGCTGAGGAGGAGGGGAGCTAATGTCACGAATGTGGCTTGGCATGAAAAAGGTTTTCACGTGACACATAGTTATGAGTCACAGGTATGTTATGGTTTCATACATATGACTCATTCGAGTCATATGATTTGTTATGTGTAGGATTAGTGATGCTTTCGCACATGGCTCAAATATGAGTCTTGGGATGTGTGCCTGGTGAGTATGCCTTGCAAGTGTGCAAGCCTTGCACATATGATTTATGTTTTGCACATGACCTTGTTATGAGGTCATGGGTTTTACACATACGACTCAGTCAAGTCATATGACTTGTTTATTGCGTTATGATTGGTTTATGAGTTTTTGCACATAACCTCGCTATGAGGTTATGGGTTTTGAGCAGGTGACCACTTTGGGTACATGACTAGTTTGTTATGATTTGGTTTCGCACATGTGACCACTTTGGGTCACATGACTACGGGTGGGAAGAATACTATATAAGGAGGCCAATGCGGCCAAGGAGGATAGGTTCTTCATGCTTTGTTCTAAGTACTTTTCCTACTTATTACTTTAATGAATATAAAACACTTTTACGATCTTTATCTTTATTACAACGTTATCATTACGTCAAGGAAAGCTCTTCACTCAGAAGAGTTAGAGAAAGCTTACGATAGGCCTTCCCGATAGAAGACAAAGGTCTTGTACTATCGGTAACATAGGCAGAGGCCTAGTGCTATCGTAAGACTAAGAAAAGAGAAGAAACAGAAAAGAAGTATCGTTGCCCGTTGCCAAGAACTAACCATCCAAGCAGGGATCGTTACACATGCTGACTTGAACTCAACAATTGTGTCTGATATTGAGTCAATAATATCATGACTCTCTATTTCACAATTATAAAACCTATAGTCATTGCCAAACTCTATTCACCGGTAGACAAATACGAGATACTCATTGAACTCTAATAATAAGAAAACAAGCACGGGTGAGTTGACTCATGCTCTATTTGACATAGTCAGTGCGAGTTTCTAATCTTGGCATCAACCCCCGGTCACTCGATCTCTTGGCATGATCACTCGTACCCAATTTGCGCCATAGCCAAGCCCGATTCCAGATGCCGGATTTAACGAGTTTTTACGGTAGTTATGATACTGGTAAGCGAACATCCAGGGAATTCTCGACTACCGTACTCAGAGAACAGTATTTGCTCCAGCCACTGCTTAATATCTTAAACCTTATCCTAGTCATAGCTGTCCGGCTTTAACTACCGGTACTACTCTAGGCACTTACACAGTACGCGACAAGCACACAACGCAAAAACTCAAACAAAAAAGAAACCGGAAGCATCATCCCCTCCTCCGACTAGTTCATATTCCGACTTGCGCGGCCCTTATAAATGAAAACCTCATACACCTAAACCGGCCCCAAGATCCCATACTTATACTAGCATTAGCTATCGTTGGAACCCCATTCCTAGCTGCTTTCTGGCCTGCGGTAGACTATTTTCCACCCCCGACCACACCGGCCACTCTGGAAGCCAATCACCGTCGCACACGCTCAGGAGGTTCTCGGGAAGCTTCTTCCGGAGGTCACCGGCGGCCTTTTTCCGCTGTTCTGTTGTGACCGTCTTCCACAACTCACCATGAGTCCAGCCCCGCTCCTTAAAAACAACATCAACCTCTGTGAGGTTGGTTAGCGCTGAGCAGATGGGGAGACTGCAAAACCTACTTGTCATAAGATCCTTATACCCGGATGCGGTGCGTACGCCAAGTCATCTGAGGATTTGCTGAGGCCTACTGCGGGAGATACCAGTCGGATTTCTCATTTTCCACGCTCCCCGACGGACCACCCAATCATAACCGAACTCACTCTTAACGTCCCCCTCGCTGGGGATGGATTGAGAGTCATCTTGCCCTCCGGTGAATCTGAATTTGCTGCGGCCTCCGGCGGAATCAGAAAATTGGAGGAATCAGGATGGGCGCGTTCGGAGGTGGTTGATTCTCCATTTATAAATAGTGATGGTGGTGATGGCAATGGCAATGGCAATGACGATGGTGGTGATAGTGATGGTGACGATGGTGATGGTAAGGGTGGTGATGGCGAGGGGTATGATGAGGGGCTGGGGGCCAAGTTTTCTGTAATTATTTTTAAGTTGGTGAATAGTTACGGTAATCGCGCAGGATCCAAATTTGTCAACCAATCAAGAATGGTTTGACAGAATCACAATGTACTTTTGAGCGGTCAAAAAATTTACCAGCAGGCTAACCACCGCTTCTTTCTTTATAAACCCCACCAATGTTGAAGCCAGGCCGGCAAACAAGGACAAACAAAGTTCGAGCACCAACCAGCATCTGTCTGGGGTGTCCAAGTGGTCTGTAGGGCTGGCTGCTAGCTCTGCAAGCTCTTCCGTCCAAGTAGGGTAATTATTAGTCGAGAGGCGATGGTGATACAGCATGTTCCTATTAAGGATTAAGCTATCTCCTACACCTATCATCGCAGTGGCTAGATTCCAAGCAAATACTCTCAGTTCTACCATCTACCACTACACGATAGGTCTTGCGCTTTTACCAACTTTTGAGATGAAATTTCAGACGCTAATTATTACAAATATGTGATTGCGGGTAGCTAGGAATTGGAGGAGTTAGTATGTTTCTTGAATCACAATTAATTGTGAATTGGGCAATTAGCAAGCATGAAAGGCTCAGGTTGTCAGAGTATTCTTGGGGTGTCCCAGGATTTGTATCGGTACCTAAAGAAAATGAGTAATTCACAAAATTCCTAATCCCGTAGGCTAACGAATGAGCTAAGACAGTTCTGATTCAGCTGAAATTTGAATACCATGTCGATACTACTACTAAATTACTTGATACCTAGAGCTAGTAGTTACTATAGTCAATTGAGCTGGGTACCAAACCACCATATAGTTTTGGGGGTGGCCACCTGTTAGTATAATTGAGTGTGCGTCGGTGGCCTTTGTTGGAGAGCTGAGACGGTGACAATAATTTAGCTGCCTGCTTAAAAAAAAAAAAAATTCTAATAGTTGGAGAAAATCTACAAGATTTGTTATTTTGAAAATACGGATCTTCAGGATCTGGGCACTATCGCAGTTTCATCATGATAGGGTACTGTACGATATCCCCTCACAGCAGTACCTTCTCAGGCCCTGTACAGCATCGAAGTTCTAAGCATGTATTCAAGCTACATTTTTGGTATTGGTATAATAAACAACATCCTCCTTATCAGCATCATCATGTTACCTATTGATTGTTCCTCACCATCGCACAAATCAGGGCCAAGGAGAGGCTTCAAGTTATGACTAAAGTAGGACAATATAGCTAGCTTAGTGCCCAGTCTGCTCCCTCCTTTTCACTTCCTTCCACTGCTGTCCATGCGGCCACCCACTCTGAATCCTTAGGAAAGTAACAAGTGCAGCACATTCATTCACTGTATGGTCCTCTGCGTAAGTATTAATAATACTAGTTTTACCATGTGCATGTTTGGATGCCTCGTGATAAACAATCAGGATACAGTGTTCAACATCCTTCTCTACAAGGTGGCCGTCTGCTATTTCCTCAGCCAAAATTTTCCAGAATTCTTGTGTTTTGGCCAGTTGGTCAAGTGAGGCCTGAACTCCTTGTTTGTAATGGGATTGGATTTTTCCAATCAGTCTTCCATGGTAGGCAATGCTTTCTATAACCCAATATTAGTAATAGATACATAGATAAATAGTAGGATTATTTACTCAAGGCTCCACAAAGGTTGAAATTGCTCTCTAGCTTTACTTTTTTCAGTTTTCTCAGACAATACAATATTCTATATAACTATTAGAAATTGGAGAACGCTTAGAGGTAAGGGCCAAACAATAGGTTTGAAAATTTCAACAGCTTTATCCTTAATCTCTATGTTGCTCATCTCAAATTGCAGATAAAACTTAGCTTCAGACATTTTATAATGATACTACCTGTCCGCCTGTTCCCACAATACCTGTATGGATATTATATTCTGTAGTATTCAAGAGGGCTGACTTGAAACTTCTTCACTTAGAAGCTCTTCTATGAGAGCAATCTCAGGAGGATTGATGTTAAACTCCAGGGTTTGGAAATCCATCAGTAAATGTTATTACCTGTGTTTTGTACGTCCTGTTGTAATGAGACTCCACTGAGTACTATTACAGTTAGCTAAACCAATGCCTATACCAGTATCAAAAGACTACTATGGTAGGAATAGTGGTAGACAAAAGTCTACCGAGTAGAGGTACTGTTGGTTAGGTACCTCAGTTGAACATGCCATGCCATACTAAGAAGTACATATATACTAGTAAGGAGTGGTGGTTACCCTATTGGGTAGGATAATATAACATGTTCGCAAGGTACTAATCACGTTTCGGGATATGGTACAATAGTTGACAGGTGGCCTGCTCTACCAGAGAGGAGAAGAGAGCTGTGAACTAAAAATGGCTTTGGAGGTGTACTGGGAAAACTAAAGAGTAGCCATTCAATGAAGTATATTGAAAATACTTTCTGTTGAAGTCTGCCTTTTCCATTGTGGAATAAGAGAGTTTTTTAAATACACAAATCTGTTTATGTCTAGTATGAATGAGATCACTCAAAGATATCAAGTGATACACTGTAGTACAACTACTTAAGTATCAAAACAATACTTGAAACAAAACATAAAAAAAAACAAAGTATCAAACAATACTTAAAACAAACCAAGTATTAAAGCGATACTTAAAACAAAACATAAAACAAACCTTTGACTGAATACCAGTACCGGTTACAGGAAACAGTAAATTAGAATGACTTTGACTCTGTAATTAGGATAAAACAGTTAGACATGAGAGGAAGGTTATCAACTAAAGGTGCAAGGATAGTAGCAGGCTATGATCTCTACGCTTTGCAGGAAGGCATAGTCATGGGACAGGAGCAGTTAATCATTGGTATCGGTATTGCAATCAGACTACTGGTCGGAACCTATAGAAGAATAGCATCTAGAAGTAGTCTAGTAGTTAAAAACTGTATCTCTACTGGTTATGGTATAATCCACAGAGATTATACTAGTGAATCGAAGGGGTTACTATTCAACCATTGAGATACAGGCTTTCACATCAAAGCAGGCTACCAAATTATCCAGCTAGTGATAGAAAGAATTAAAACTATAGATATGATGGAAATAAACAACTTGGAAGATACTGAAAAAGGCACAGTGGAAATTGGCAGCACAGATATTGCAACAAAATCTATAATGATCTGCGAATTTGAACCAGTAGTTAGCCTGCAACATTCATTAATAGATCAGAATACATACTGGTATGATGTAGCCATAGTACCTGAATGAACCCCCATAACTAGCGCTAGACTAACTCACAAGGAACTGAAGAAATTCAATTCTAAATTATTAGAGTAAATCCTAAAAGCCACTCAGGGGGACAGAGAATGGCTAAAAAGAAAAATTAAGTTAGAAATACTTCGAGATAATAGCTGTCACGAATGTGGCTTAGTGAGGAAAGGGTTTTCATGTGACACATGGTTATGAGTCACAGGTATGTTATTGTTTCACGCATATGACCTATTCGGGTTATATGATTAGTTATGTGTGGGGTTTGTGATGCTTTCGCACATGACCTCATTCTGATGTCATGGGTTTTGTGCATATGACTCAGTCGAGTCATATGATTTGTTTATTGTGTTATGATTGGTTTATGAGTTTCGCACATGACCTCGCTATGAGGTTATGGGTTTTGAGCATGTGATCACTTTGGTCATATGACTAGTTTGTTATGATTTAGTTTCATACATGTGACCACTTTAGGTCACATGATTAAAGGCAGGAAGAACACTATATAAGGAGGCCGATGCGGCTGAGGAAGATAGGTTCTTCACGCTTTGTTCTAAGTACTTTTCCTCCTTCTTTCACCCCGTGTCGGAACGTGAAGGTTCGGTGTCGGTCCAATGAGAGCCCTTGATTTCTATCTCACGATAGGCTTCAAGTCTTTAACTTCGATCACCTTTTGGGGGCATCGTTGTTAATCCCTCCCCTACGATTGCTAGAAGTTCTTTCTTCCTTCTACCTATCTTTACATTTGTTCGTTTACGTCACCTCCTCACGGTCGCAATAGCTAAGCGAGCCTCGGTCCCTTCTGCTACGTCTGCTTTACGTTCGTCGGTGGTTCTGTCTCGTGCCGTTGAGAAGAACTTCGCCCTGGAGGCCGAAGTCTCTCGCCTTCGGCATCACGTCTCTGTCCTTTCTCGGCGATTTCATCGCGCTGAAAAGGAGACATCTATCTTGTCGGCTGCCCGGGCCTCCGAACGCGATACTGTTCGCGGTTTGGTCACGATTTTGGCGGCTGAAGCTCCTACGGTTATCCCTTCTTCACCTGTCACCTCGGTCGCTTCAGTTACTACGGTGGTCTCGGTTGGGGGGGGTGGGTTACACCCTGAGAGTTCTCAGGGTCAAGCGGAGGAGCTCCCGCGGGAGAGTGATGCGCCGGCGGTTATCACTGCCCCCCCTGCAGCTGCAGTTATGGATGGTGGTGTGGGTGGTCCTGTTCCTGATTGGTCAGGATTGGAGGAGGCGCTTGCCCCTGGTGTGGGAACGGTGGATCCTGGTATGGTGACACCAGCTGCGGTGGTATCACCCCCTTTGGGGGGGCAGGTGCCTGAGTCCTCTGTGGCTGAGCCCGTAGCTGGTCGGGGAAGCACCTCTAGTGGCATCCCTCCTGGGGTGGTGGGTGGTGGTGAGGGTGGCCCGTCCACTCCTGTTACTAGACCTGCGCCCGCGGGTGGGAAGAGGAAGAGAAACAAGAAGCACCGGGTCAAGCAAGACCAGACCTCACCTGTGCCACTTGTTCCCCACTCGGAAGGGTCATCGCCTTCGCCTGTTCGCTATCGCAAACTGTCTGCTACAGTGTCCGTGGCGGGTTCGCCGCCTGCGGAGTGGGCCTGGGAGTTGGAGGATGAGTTGAATACTTGGGTGTGTTCGGTCAAGTACTGGTGGCTTGGGGACTCTCTCGTTCTGGCTGCTTCCGTCGAGGTTTTTGGACTGCGCTGCCGGTGTGGTGCACCCCGGATTCTCTACGATGGTTTGTACCCCCTCGGTTAGGGAGCCCTCACCCTGTAAGTCGGCTTTCCTGTTGGGTTTATGCGCTTGGGCTTTGGGTGTTTCTTTTGTTTGGGATTGGGGGTGGGTGCCTGGCGGTTGGCGGGCATGTCCCGAGATCATTGAGTGGGGGCATTCGGGAGGGTTTCTACTATGGAGGGGGTTATCGCGGGGTCACATTTAGGTGGCAGTAGTAGAACTTTTGTATTTTGTACGGGTAACTCGGCTGGCGGGCAGGCCGGGTTGAGGAGGATTTTCTTTACCGAGGATGGTTTTTGTACTTAGTGTTCGTGTTAGGGCATGGCACGGGCATGTTTGAGGTATGGGGCTGGAGGTTTAGTTAGTTTGTAGTTAGTGGTATCTGGGATGTGACAACCTGGGGGCCCGGCCCTGGGGCTCGTCGTATGCCAGTGTTGGCAGTACGAGTTTAAATAAAATTAGATTGACTTCTAAGTACTTTTCCTACTTATTACTTTAACGAATATAAAATACCTTTACGATCTTTATATTTATTGCAACGTTATCGTTACGCCAAGGAAGGCGTTTTACGAAGAAGAGTTAGAGAAAGCTTACGATAGGCGGTCCCGGTAGAAGACAAGGGTCTTGTACTATGCGTAACGTAGGCAGAGGCCTAGAGCTATTGTAAGACAAAGAGAAGGAGAAGACAGGAAGAGAAGTATCATTCTCCGTCGCCAAGCACTAACTATCCAAGAGGGATCGTTACATTGCAAAGCGTCACCTAGCGCAATGCCAAACGATACAAGAGGGCATCCTTCAACCCAGACCGGGAAGGAGATATTGACATCGACGACCAAAATCTTAATCTAGAAGGATTCAGCGACGCCCTAGATCACATCTCAGCAGAGTCCTCGAGAGCAGCAAGCCCAGTAACCCCAGAGAAAGGATCACCAGTCGATAGCTCTCCTGCTGGAACCCCACGACCTGAGAGAATGTCGGGATCCGCAGTGCCTGGGCCACCGGCCCCAGCCGCTCCGGCACCAGGAACCAGCATACTTGGAATGACTGAAAATCAGTTTCAGGCATTCCTTACAGTCACGTGAAATACAGGGCAAGGAAATGTCCAACGACTAAAAGCAAAGGAGCCTGACACATACGAAGGAGCCGAAGATAAGCTAAAAAATATTCTTAGCGCAATGTGAGGGATATTTTGCAGTTAAGGGATACGGAGATCACCATGATGAAATTAAGATTCCATATGTGGAATCTCTACTCCGAGGACTCGTGGGACAATGGATCATGCCCTTCCAAGATGGACGGAAACAGAGGGAATGGGTCACGTACGAAGAGTTCAAGGCGATACTCTTTGAACAATTTGGAGACCCTAATGCCAAAGAAACAGCAAGACGAAAGCTAGACAAACTCCAGCAAGGAAAACAAACGTTCTCAGCATACTGGAATGAATGTCGACTGTTGGAATACGAGGCCGAGTTTGATGATGCGACTCTCTACATCATCCTCCTGAGAAACTGCAGTGAGAGACTCTGAGAGGCATGGAGAATCTCTGACCTGCGCTATACGACAGCAGAACGATTTGCAAGATGGGCAATCGACAAAGAAAGCAAATTAAACATGGTTCGGAGCAACTCGGAAAATACTATAGCACATAGAGTGGTCCAATCATCCAGGAATGGGGACGGGACCTTCAAACCGCAAGTACTTCGAGGAGAAAGTCGAGCATTGCTGCCGGGCGGACCCGTGGAGTTGGGCGGGTCAGGAGCAGGGACTGCTCTGGATCTGTCTGGGGAAGAGTGCGCCAGGGGGATGAATGGGAAACTATGTCTAAGGTGTGGAAAAGCAGGGCATCGGATACGAGAATGGAGAAGCCGACTAGATAACGGATACCAGGGAAACAGAGCTACTGGAAATAATTGTTTCCAAAATCAGAAAAGAAGCAACATCCACGAAATGATAGCAGAGGATTCACCGGCGGAAATCGAAGAGGGTCCCCAGTAAACGGTGGTCTGGGAGACCCAAGATGTGGACCTGGAAAACCCATCAAATTAGCGAACTACTACACGGCACTACACACGCAAAGAGGAGAAGAAGATGGAGATCATGTGATGATCAAAATGAAGATATACAATAGAGAGAGCAAAGAAATAACAATATATGCAATGCTCGACTCGGGGGCCGCTGAAGACTTGATCGACAAAGAAATATGCGACAAATACGGCCTCCACACCAAACAAGTGAAGAAAGCAAGACAGGTCTATTTAGCGGATGGAAAACCAAGCGCTATGGGTCCTATAACCCATGCGGTGACAGTATCCATGGACATTGACAGCCATAGGGCAACGGCAACCTTTCAAGTGGCAGATCTGAAAAACCGTGAGGTAGTCCTAGGTATGCCATGGTTACGGAAGCATAATCCAATGATCGATTGGAACAAGAAGAAGATGACCTTTACAAGTGAACTATGTGCAACACAATGTCTCAACAGTTCACCTGTGGTCTACTCAATACCGATACGAGAAGCGGAGGAAGAAACTTTGCATGCAAAGTTTGCCGAGATGCGGTAAGACAAGAGGGTCCGGATACAAAGACTGGACCAAGAGGCAAAAGTGCCTACCAAGGGTTCCAAAGGGGCAGCAGGACACGACCTATATGCCAACGAAGGAATCAAGATACTGGCCAATGGGCAGGCAATGATAGCGACGGGAATAGCCATTGGACTCCCAGAATAGACATATGGACGAATAGCACCCCGCAGTGGTCTAGCAGTCAAACACCGACTCATGACCATGGCAGGGGTGATCGACGTCGACTATACCGGTGAAATCAAAGTGGTCCTGGCCAACCTAGCTCAAGAGGACTACCAAGTCCAGAAAGGCGATTGAATCGCACAGTTGATAATCGAAAAAATCAACAAAGAGGATCTGCATGAAGTAGATCAACTGGAAGAAACCATAAGAGGAGACAAGGGATTTGGAAGTACGGACCAAAACCAGCGCGATACAACAAAAAGAATTGAGATCAAAGAAATCACAGCACAAGCCTTTGGACGATATTATCGAAGAGGAGATACAACAGGAATTTCCAAATGGACATACGAATGACGAAAAAGCGGTTCTAGCAAAAATCAACATTAGCAAAGAGCTAGCAATCCAGGACAAGAAATACCGAAGCAAAAAAGGATGGAGAGAATTGGTTCCAAAAGAATATCACCAATTCACAAATCTATTCCAAGAAGAGGAAGCTATGGAGCTACCACCTCGAAGACCAGGAATCGAGCACGAATCTCAGCTGGACAAAGACGAAAAAACAGGAAAGACAAAAGAGATTCCCTATAAGAAGTTATACCCCCTAGGGGAAGCAGAGCTCGAAGAACTTAGGAAGTACATAGAGCAAAACCTAAAGACAGGATGGATCCGAGACTCTTTTGCGTCAGGAGGATCCCCAATACTATTCGTCAAAAAGAAAGACGGAAAGATTAGACTATGCGTGGACTACAGAGCCCTCAATTCGGTTACCAAGAAGGACCGATATACATTACCCTTGATTGGGGAAGAACTGGACAGACTACGATCAGCAAAATACTTCACCAAACTCAACATCAAAGATGCATACCACAATATACGCATCAAGGCAGGAGACCAATGGAAGACTACATCTGCCTCAAGATATGGAATGTATGAATACTTGGTTATGCCCTTTGGGCTAAGCAACGCACCGGCTTCATTCCAGAGATGGATTAACAAGGTACTTAATAAGTGCCTCGACATATGTTGCATTGTATACTTGGACCATGTACTCATATACTCGGAAAACATACAACAACACCAAAAAGATATCAGTAATATCATGGCGGCGATATAAGGATCAGGAATGAAGATCAAACCAACAAAATGCGAATTCCATAAGGAAGAAACAGAATACGTTGGATTTATCATCAATCGAAGTGGGGTCAAGGTCGACCCTGTTAAAACAGCAGCCATATGGGATTGGGCCAAACCAAACAACAAAACAGATGTCTAATGTTTTATGGGATTCTGCAACTTTTATCGAAGGTTCATAGAGGGGTTTAGCAAACTTGCAAAACCACACTATAACCTAACAAAGAAAGACAAGAAATGGGAATGGGGAGAAACGGAACAAAAGGCATATGATGCAATACAAACGCATCTAACATCGGCACCCATATTGGTCCATTTCAACCCAAACTGAAGGACAATGATTGAACCGGACGCCCCAAAATATGTATGCTCAGGCATAGTATCGCAAAAATGCGACGATGGAAAATGGAGGCCAGTATCCTATCGATCCAAGACAATGACCCCCGCAGAGTGCAACTACGATGTTGCAAACAAAGAACTATTCGCAATAGTTCAAGCATTAAAAGAATGGAGAAGATACGTTTCGAACAACGACCATCCAGTCCGAGTTCTAACTGACCACAAGAATCTGGTACCGTTCATGACTACGAAAGAACTGAACGACCGCCAGATAAGATGGATGGAACACCTCAGCAAATACAACTTCAATATCGAATACCGACCAGGCAAGAGAAACTGGAAAGCCAGATGCTCTCACAAGGATTGCAAGCGACAAACCACAAACGAAAGAAGACGAAAGGATCAAACAAAAAACAAGGACCCTATTACCAAAAACTTACTTCGAGGCAATGGAGGTTATACAATTCACATCAAAGGAAGAAAGAGGAATTGAGAACGCAAACAAGAAAGACAAAACAATCTAGGCAATAAGAGAAGCCTTAGAAGAAGGAAAAAAGGAGATGAAAGGAATTGCACTGGGGTTATGCCAATGGAAGGACGGAAATAGGTGGTACGATGGAAAACAATGGATCCCGGAAGAAGAGGAGATAAGGACAGACATCATACGACAACACTACAATATCCGAACGGCAGGACACAGAGGAACGGCTAAAACCACAGAATTCATCACGAGGTCATTCTATTGGCCAGGACTGTGCGAAGATGTCAAACGATATATCAAAAACTGAGACATATGCCAGAGGACGAAAACGGCTAAACATGCACCATATGAATTACTAATATCAAATGAAGTCCCAGAACAACCATGGGAAACAATTACTATGGATTTCATCATGGACCTAGCAACATCGGAAAATTGCGATAGCGTCTTGGTGATGCTGGATCGCCTGACCAAAATGAGTAATTTCATTCCGGTTAGAAAAGACATCAACACGAGGGATTTTATACAAACATTCTTCCGAGAGGTCTTTCGACTTCACGGCCTCTCAAAGAATATCATTGCCAATCGAGTGAACACTATTCACATCGGGACTATGGAAGAAAGTAACTGGAGAAATGGGGATACAAAACAGAATGAGCACAGCATTCCACCCACAAACGGATGGACAAACGGAATGGGTAAATGCGATACTCGAACAATATTTAAGAGCCTATGTCAACTATCAGCAAGATGATTGGTACAAGCTGTTATCTATGGCCAAATTCATATACAACAATGGAAAGCAAGAAACAATTGGCACGAAACCCTTCTTCGCAAACTACGGACAACATCCACAAAGTCAGACCACATATCATACGATTAATGATGTGATACTGGATAAAACTGATATGGGGAAACTACACGAAACATTACAATACGAAATAAGTCACGTACAACAACCACAGAAGGAACAATACGATAAGCACCGAAGACCAGATCCGAACATACAACCAGGAGATATGGTATGGCTAACACCACGCAATATTCATACAACATGACCATCAAAGAAATTGGACTACAAGAAAATGGGGCCATTCCGGATACTGGAAAAAGTGGACAGCTGAGCTTATGAACTCGACCTTACCCCCTCAATGCGAATACATAATACATTCCACATCTCACTCCTCGAACTACACAACGACAATAAGTTTCCTTCACAAACACTTATTCCTCCCCCTCCGATCGAACTCGACGGAGAACCAGAATATGAGCGTGACGAAATAGTCGATTCCCGCTTCTTCCACGGTCACCTCCAATACCCAGCCAAGTGGACGGGATATTCTCCTGAACAGGATAAAACTTGGTACTTCGCACACAACTTCGAAAACGTACAAGATGCCATCTCAACCTTCCACCAGCGATACCCAGGCAAGCCCGGCCCAGGTGACGACCACGTTCAACCAAGACAAAGGAGAGGGAAGGACTCCC
Organism: Tuber melanosporum; assembly: GCF_000151645.1. Lineage (NCBI taxonomy): Eukaryota > Fungi > Ascomycota > Pezizomycetes > Pezizales > Tuberaceae > Tuber > Tuber melanosporum. The sequence goes on along the minus strand of NW_003298843.1, from coordinate 14,311 downwards.
GCGCCGTTGTAGCAACACGAGGGCTGGGGCGATAGCCCCCGCCAAACCACACCCACCAGCCCCGAATACTGATTCATGGGGCCAACCGACGAAGAACTCACGGAAAGGGAAAGACAAGCACAGCGTAACGCCATGTCATGGACAGTATGCTACGATGACAGTTGCCAAACACACTTTAGCGACAAGGAAGGCTTAGGATGGTTCCAGAGGAAATGTCGAAAGTGTGGCCCATGCCCATACCACGTCCTGAAGCATTGGCAACAATGCTTCAGAAATGGGTGCAGGATGCACAGGGCACAAAAAATATCTGCGGGATTCTACCCGCAGAAGGACTGAAGCCGAAAAGAGTTGGAAGGAGAAGATGCCAGAAAGGCATGGGCCGCGAGGACGCGGTCCAAGGAGGGAGGGACCCAAAATTCCTTGGCAGACACGGAACCGGATGTCAGGATCCTACACAGGCAGATCCGGGGACTCCGAGAACAACTGGGCCAAGCCGAGGGCACAATTTCGGCAAACGACAAAACGATCACTGAGCTTAGACAGCTGAACGACAATCAGCGGCAAACGATCGAGATTGCGAATCTGACTCAGGAATCGGTAAGGGTCAGATGGAGGACAGCAGACGAAAAGTTCCACAAGCTGAGAAGGACCATGCACTCGGCAGGATGGGAACTATTGAAACTGGGAGAAAAGGTCTGATGGGACTCAGGCTTAGGAGGAGGGGAGCTAATGTCACGAACGTGGCTTAGCGAGGAAAGGGTTTTCACGTGACACATGTTTATGAGTCACAGGTATGTTATTGTTTCACACATATGACCTATTCGGGTTATATGATTAATTATGTGTGGGATTTGTGATGCTTTCGCACATGGCTCAAGTATGAGTCATGGGACATGCGCCTGACGAGTATGCCTTACCAGTGTGCCTTACGGGCAAGCCTTGTGCATATGATTTATGTTTCACACATGACCTCATTATGATGTCATCGGTTTTGTGCATATGACTCAGTCGAGTCATATGATTTGTTTATTGTGTTATGATTGGTTTATGAGTTTCGCACATGACCTCACTATGAGGTTATGGGTTTTGAGCATGTGATCACTTTGGTCATATGAGTAGTTTATTATGATTTAGTTTCATACATGTGACCACTTTAGGTCACATGATTAAAGGCGGGAAGAACACTATATAAGGAGGCCGATGCAGCCGAGGAAGATAGGTTCTTCACGCTTTGTTCTAAGTACTTTTCCTACTTATTACTTTAACGAATATAAAATACCTTTACGATCTTTATCTTTATTGCAATGTTATCGTTACGCCAAGGAAGGCGTTTTACGAAGAAGAGTTAGCGAAAGCTTACAATAGGCGGTCCCGGTAGAAGACAAGGGTCTTGTACTATTGGTAACAAAGGCAGAGGCCTAGAGCTATCGTAAGACAAAGAGAAGAAGAAGACAGGAAGAGAAGTATCGTTCCCCGAAGCCAAGCACTAACTATCCAAAGAGGGATCGTTACAACAGCAAACCTTTTTCAAAAGACTGGATCCTTTCTGATGAGTTGCTTTACTACAAGCAATGGTTATTCGTACCAACAAACTAGGATTTTTATACACAATAATGGGTAAAGGATGTTTAATGTTAAAAAAAAAGCAAAAAATAGCTGCACACTTCGGACAAGAAAAGACTCTGGGGATAATTATGAGACACTTCTATTGGAAAGGCCTAGAAGATTGGGTTAACAACTATGTACAGTCATGTGACAATTGTCAGTATAACAAATTACCATGCTATGCGAAATATAGTTTACTACAACCACTGTTAATACCCTATGCATCATGGGAATCTATATCCCTACACTTTATTATGCAGGAATCACAAAGTTAAGAATGTATCCAGGTTGTAGTAGTAGTTGACTGGTTTACAAAAATGGCCCACTTGGTCGGATTGAAAGAAACATCCACTGCGAAAGATTTAGTTACAGTCTTTATAAAGGAAATATAGAAGATATATGGCTTACCATGAGAGATTGTCTCAGAAATGGATTTAAAGTTGACTGGAGAATTTTGGGAATCTATGTACAAAATATGGGACATAAAAAGAAGGATGTCTATAGCGTACCACCCACAAACAAATGGACAACCTGCGTGAACCAAGCAAGTACTGGAAGGTTACCTGTGAAGTTTCTTCAATTATGATCAGGACGACCGCTACCAATTTCTACCGCTAGCTGAACAGGCCTAGGCCACCTCAGCAGCCAATGCACCTGGAATGACTCCTTTCTATATAAACTATAAATTTCATCTACAGACTGAATGGATGAAAGAATGTGAGGTATAGAGTTCAGGAGCAACACTTTATGTGAACTGGATAAAAATGATCCATGTGCAAGCAAGGTAATCAATTGAGCAGACATGAGAAGCTATGACTAACGATAACGATCAAAAGGCTAAGCAATAATCAGACTTCAAAATTGGCAAAATACTAATGTTAAATGCAAAAAACATTCATATAGATAGGAAGTTGAAGAAACTTAGTCCAAAGTTATATGAACCATTCATGATCTTGGAGAAATAAAGAAATCGCCCATTCAAACTCAACATTTCGGATCGCTAGAATATATACTCAGTTTCCAAGCATCTCTCTTAGAACCTTACAAGGAGTCGGTACACGCAAAGTGGTGACAACCTCCTAAAGGGCTCTAGGATATCTAATGTGACTTATAATGGGAAATAGAAAAAATTGTAAGATGTGTGATATGCTCTTACAGAAAAAGAGTAAGTAGTAACTACTAAGGAGTACACTTGCTATGCTATTTTGTTAAATGGCAAGGTTGTTCTGAAAACAAGAATACCTGGGAGCCTGTAATAGGTATAGATAACGTGAAAGAAATAGAGGAAGAATTTTACTGTGATAATCCGAAAATACCATAGCTTGAAGAGGAAGGACAATGAGGAAATGGTTTTCCTACTGTAGCCAAGTAAACATGGAAGACTTTTCACCCTGACTTCATTAGGTCCTAAAGGAGTTACTTTTTATAAGGTTTGTAATTATTTGTTTTAATTTTTAATTTGTTTACTATATACACAAAAAGAGATTCGAGGAGAAGCCTTCTAAGAAGGGAGCTCATGTTCAGAGTCTCGGGATCCAATACCTATGGGCCACTCTAGATAGGGTAACCCAACTCAAAAATGGAATCTCTGGTCTCCAGCACTGCCTTTCGTCCTCCTAACATGGCCTGCATGTTATCATACATATTTATCTCAGTTATATCCTGTGACAATAATGCCACAGAATCTAAGGTATATATAATAATCCCCCTTTGAATAGTTAGTTCTTGGCGACAGGAAATCATACTTCTTTTCTTCTTTTGTTGTACGATAGTTCTTAATTTTCTGCCTACATTACTAATAGCGCACAACAGTTATCTTCTATCTGTAACTCCTATTGTATGCTTTTTCTACCTCTAACTCTTTTAGAGTCTGCTTATTGTAATAATAATAAAGGTCATAATAACAGTAAAAAATATAAAGGTAGTTTTATATTCATAATAATATAAGTAATAAGTAGAAAAAGTACTTAGAATTCAATCTAATTTTATTTAAATTTGTACTGCCAACACTGGCATATGAGGAGCTCCCACCGGCATAGGGATACTGCTAACTAGTATATCACTAATCCTAAGATAACTAAGTCTATGGTCCCTTACCTACCATCCCCCAGTTATGCCTGCACGAAAACCAATTACAAAACTATCTAACAACCCAGCATTCTCCCAGGACCAAGTCCGTAGCTCCTCTAGTATGAAGTCAACCAGCACGAAGTGTAGCCGAAGTCCAACAAATGACCAACCCAACTAGGTTCCTCATCTAACAAATATAAAATCACTACAGCCCAGTCTGAACACTATCCTCTAGCCCTATCCACTGCAAAAGAAAATCAACAAACAATCTAACAATACAGGAGGCACAATGGTAGGAATGGGGCGACCAACATATCCACCTCTTATGCTCACATACCAGGCTATCAACTCTATGAACCCACTTTACCCATTGTTTCCGAAGAGCATACCGGTGAGGAGGTGTTAGGCGGAGACAACATGATAGACTTCAAAGTTGTCTAGGCCAATCGAGATTCCTTTCTGTAGATGGAGATTGTCTAGAAAGGCTCAGACTTTGCTCGTTTTGTTTGTAACTACTAGGAGTGAAGTAAAATAGGTAAAGTAGAGTAGAATCGTAAAAACAATATTATATTGTTAAGGTCTCTTCTCCATTGCTTGATGATGTCTAAAGCTTGGGAGGAACTTCAATATTTATATTCCACATCTGAGTGTTCGCGTACTATATCGATTTATCATACAACTATGTACTTCTTCAATCGTAATTTGTGAAGTCAAGCTTTCTTCCAAGGTGCGAACACCTGTAGACTCTGAAAACCATCACACCCTCTTCAGTAATTACGATATTTCTTCTTAGGAAGTGTGCTGTCCCCAATAGTAATATCCTGATTAGCAGAGTCTTTTGACTTATGGCCTAGTTCTTAAGTTGAACTGAGTTGGCTCCAATTGTCTTCGCCATTGATAAAATGATCAGTTTTATCCACAGCTATATCTGCAAAGGTGGTCGTCATTATAACCATTGTTAGTCGTCTGACTCCGATTCTTTGTAACTCCATACCCAACCAATAGATTTTCTTTGGATGACTTCCTATTAACTCGCAGGAAGCTATTCCACCAGATTGGTAATTAATCCCTCTTTCGGCAACCCTTGGTTGCTCTCTGGGTAGTAGGTTTCTGTAACTATTGTATTATTGAGAATCACCCCATGGCTACGACATGTTCTGAAACCCAGTTGCAACACTCCATGAAGTTTGTTGGCTTCTTTTGTAGTGTCTTTTGGAGTTCTAGACTCTTCTGGTGGATGTAAATGTATTGGTCTCTAGTAGAGATCCTTTACCATTTGATACCATCTCTTTGTGCGAAATCGTCCCGTTACCTACGGCCCATGCCAAAGGTGTCATGTCTTTGAAGCCAGGTAACCCTCTGAGTAGTTGACGGAATCACTCTGTTCCACTTCCCAGGCCTAGCCGAAGGTCCCCTCTCATATACCCTGTGAACAGGATCTGTTCAGAGGGGCGGCTACGACGTATATGGTGTTAATCTAACACCTTCAATTCTGTAGTAATATAGTCACAGGACGCAACTGAGATTGATATATATGATGACGTGCGGGCCCTGTAAGGGAGCTGGAGGGGGGTGTTGGAGACCGGAGATTCCGATTCCGAGTGTGGTTACCCTACTTAGGGTGGTTCCTAGGTATCAGGTTCTGGTATTCCTATCATAAGCTCTCTCCTCTTAAGGCTTCACCCCAAATCCCTTTTTGGTACATAAAAATAAATAATAAAAAATAAACATAAACATAATTTAACTATTAAATTTTTAAACGTTAACTCCTTTCGGACCCCATGAGAGTAGGGTAAAAAACCTTCTGGCTTTGCTTGGCCACAGTAGGAAAACCTTTCTCTCATTGTCCTTTCTCTGCCCGCCTTGGCATTTCTGGATTATCACGGTAAAATTCATCTACCATTTTGCTCGCATTATCCATACCAGTGGCAGGTTCCCAGGTATTCTCATCATCAGAACATCCTTGCCATTTGACAAAGTACCATAGTTCACATACCTGCTGGTAGCGACCGCGTACTCTTTTTCTGTAAGAGGGTAACTCGCTTCTTACAATTTTCTCTATTTCCTATTGTAAGTCGCCCTCAATATCCTCGGGCTCTCTGGGAGGTTGTTGTCGGTCCGTGCATACCGACTCTCTGTAGGGTTCTAATAGAAATACGTGGAATACTGGGTGTACCTTCCATCGATTTAAGATATTGAGTTTACAGGCGCAGTTTCCTCATTTCTCTAAGATCACGAATGGTCCATATAATTTAGGACTGAGTTTCTTTGACTTTCGGTGTGTACGAATGTTTTTTGCGTTTAACCTTACTTTATCGCCAATTTTGAAGTCAGGTTACTCCTTGGCCTTCCTATCGTAGTATTTGGCCATAGCTTCTCGTGTCTGTTGGAGTGATTCTCTTGCTTGCTCGTAGATCGTTTTTATCCAGTTTGCATATAGTGTGGCTCCTGGATTTTCTGTCTCGTGTTCCTTCATCCATTCAGTTTGTGGGTAGAATCCAGAGTTTGCGTAGAAGGGTTTCATCCCATGTGTATTGGTTGCCAAGTTGTTGTAAGCATGTTCAGCTAGAGGTAACAGTTGGTACCACTCATCTTGATCATAGTTGACAAAACCTCGCAGGTAACCTTCCGGCACTTAGTTGGTTCGCTCAGTTTGTCTCTCCGTTTGAGGATGCTACGCTGTAGACATCCTTCTTTTTATATTAAGTGTTTTGTATAGGGATTCCCAGAATTCTCCTGCAAACTTTGAATCCATGTCTGAGACAATTTCTGTTGGTAAGCTATGTAGCTTTCATATTTTCTTTATAAAGGCTGTTACCACATCTTTTGCGGTAGTTGTTTCTTCCAATCTGACGAAGTGAGCCATCTTTGTAAATCGGTCAACTACTACCATAATTTGGGTGCATTCTTGACTTTGGAGTAACTGTGTAATAAAGTCAACTGAAATTGATGTCCATGCTGTGTAGGGTATTGACAGCGGTTGTAGTAGACTATACTTCGCATATCGTGGGGATTTGTTATGTTGACAATCATCACACGACGATACTTAATCGTTTACCCAATCTGCCAGGCCTTTCCAATAAAAATCCCTCATAATTATCTCAAAGGTTTTTTCTTGCCCAAAGTGTCTTGCTATTTTAGCATCGTGATATCCTTCAGCTATTGTTGTATAAAGGTCCTGATTTTTTGGTACGAATAGTCTTTGCTTGTAGTAAAGCAACTCGTCAGATAAGGTCTAGTCTTTCAGGAAAGGTTTGCCATGGTCTCATAAGCTTTCTAACTCATTTCTTCTTTTAAGCCATTCTCTATCCCCTGGGATGGCTTTCAGGACTTGCTCTAGAAATTCCTGGTTAAATTTCTTTAGTTCATTACGGGCCAGTATGGTGCTAGTCATGAGTGTTCGTTCAGGTACTTCGGTTGCATCATACCAATATGTATTTTAGTTTATTGACGCATGTAGTTGGGTAACTACCAGCTCTAATTCTTGGATAGTAATAGCCCTTGTTGCGATGTCTGTGCTGCCGAATCCTGATGTACCTCTTTCGGTATTCTCTACGTTGTCTATTTCCATCATCTCCGCAGTATTAATTTTTTCTATTACTAGTTGGGTAATTCAATCACCGGCCTTGATGTGACAGTCTGCATCTCGATGGTTAAATAGTAGTATTTGGAGTTCGCTGGTATAATCTGCGTCGATTACGCCAGCAGCTGTAGAGATACCGCTTTTGACTGCGAGTCCGCTTCTAGGAGCAATCCTTCTATATGTTCCAGTTGGTATACAATTTACAATACTGGTTCCAACGACTAACTGTCCTCGTGCTGGGACTTTGTTTTCCTGCATTGCATAGAGATCATGGCCTGCTACCATTCTTGAGCCTTTAGTTGGTAACCTTGCCTTAGTGTCTAACCATTTTGATTGAATTATGGAGTCTGAGTCATTCCAGTTAGGAGTTTCCTGTATATCACCTATGCTTGTATTATTTGTTTTGCTGCCCGCTATTAATCATATTTGAATTTCCCCTTTTGCAGTTCTTGTTACTGAACTGATTTGGAAATGTTCGGGTTTCAATATCGCATGTTTGCAATGTGCAGCTCTCTCCTCAGAACAGTACTCCGGCCGTCGACTGAGTACATAAGGTTTTTCCCCTCTTGTTCCAGGGTGGTAAACAATTCTGAAGTTGTAATCCACTAACTTCTGCGCCCAACAGATTTGGCGTCTGCTCCAGACCTTCGAGGTGAGGAAATATTGGAGGTTTTGGTGATCGGTGTACGTCGTTATAGGTTTTTCGGTTCCAACCAGGTATTGGTGCCATTCTTTGAAAGCTTCTAATATCTCTAATAGTTCTTTGTCGTGGATCTCATAATTTCGCTCCACGGAATTCAGCTTGAGGGAATGAAAAGCTACAGGATGTAGTCTTTTTTCCACAAACTAGGATAGGATGCAGTCTAAGGAAAAGTCGCTAGCATCCGTTTCCACTACTGTTTCTCTTTCTGGGAAGAAATGGTGCAAAATTGGGGCTGCAGTAAATCTTCTTTTAAGCTCCTGGAAGGCCTTTTCCTGTTCTAGACCCCACCAGAACCTCTTTGGATTACCTTTCAATGTTTCTGTAATAGGAGCGCAGATTTTAGAGATGTTTTCCATAAAATGTCGGTAGAAGTTAGCAAATTCTGGAAATATTTGGACTTCTTTAATCGACGTAGGTAATTTCCAGTTTAGTACTAAATCCACCTTTCGGGTACTCATGGATACCCCATCGACAGCTATCATGTAGCCTAAGAACTCCCTTTTTTAATGTGAAAGAAAGATTTCTTTATTGATATCGCAAGCTGGAAATCTGTTAATCGTCAAAACACTTTTGTTACTAGCTCAATCTGTTCCTTCTTATTTTTGGAATAAATGAGCATGTCGTCCAAATAACATACGACACCCCGATCTAGATATTCCTGACGGACCTCATCCATCATGTCCTGAAATGTAGCTAGAGCGTTGGCTAATCCGAAAGGCATGACCTTATACTCGTAATGTCCATAGTGCAATTGGAAAGCCATTTTACATTCATCCCCTTCTTTGATTCAGATGAGATTGTAGCCATCTTTTAAATCAATTTTGGAAAAGATGCTAGCTCCTGCCACTCGATCACATAACTCCGATATTAATGGTAGTGGGTATTTATTCAAGATGGTTATCTTGTTCAGGTTTCGGTAGTCTATTACTAGTCATAATCTTCCGTCAACCTTTGGTATAAAGAGAATTGGAGCACCAAAAGGCGATTGGCTCTTCGTGATCTTTCCTTGTTGTAACATATCATCAAGGTATTCTCGTAACAACTTAAGTTTTTTATCAGACAGAGGATAAATGGGTCCTCAAGAGAGTTTTGCACTCTCGACTAATTTGATTTCATGATTGAAGGTTCTCCTAGGGGCTAACTTTGCTGCCGTTTGTGGGAGAAATAATTTCTTGAATTTTAAGTAGTATTTTGGAATGGAATCGAAGTTAATCTCATTAGGATTTTCTGCAACTCTGATGTTTCCTATTTGGATCGCGTTCTCATCCCAAGTGACAGTTTCATCATATTCAAACATATCTGCAATTCCTTCATCCTCCTCTTCCACACAGTTTTTGCATTTAGAGTCCCGAAATTCCCATTTTGTAGGTTCTCCAATGTTGGATAGGGGGTGCTCTAAATGCCACCACCCGAAAGTGATTATCATCCCGTAATCGCCTGCTGCTGTGATTTCGCACACAACTTCAGATATGTGTTTGTTTCGTCCTATTTCCAGTCAAATAGGGTGTGTGTAAAACTTTCCTCCCGATTGATACTCTATCAAAGCCTTGAATGTTGACCAGATTCGGTCTCTCTGTGAATGGGATTTGTAATTCTTTTACGAGTTCTTTGTTGATTAGGAACACATTGGATCCTGAATCTAATAGCACTCGTATTCTGTAGCGCCGATGATTAGGGTTTATAACGTGAATGTAAGCATGTCCCTCAGGACAATCATATCTTGTAGGCTTTGGTGTGCTAACAGTGCACTTCTTTGGGTAAGGTGTCGAATCGTTGTTTTGTTGTTTCGACATGTCTGAGATTTGATAACAACTGGGATGTTAGGTACCACATCCACGCAGTTTTGACCATTTAGGTCTCCTCAGACAAACTTGTTTCCACTTGGTATATCGGGCAGCCCACTACGAGCGGTCTTTACCCCCTGCCGAGGGGTTCCCATACCTTCCACTTTTACTTTCTGTGAAACCAATCCATGGGGTCTCTGCCATCATCCAGATATCATGGAAACAAAAGCCAGGTGTGTAGGGCTGGTCGGCTGTCTCTTTGATAACCTTCCCAGGCTTATTCTCCACCCTCGCTTAATTGTAGCCAGTGTCCTCACTTTATTGAGTTCCGTTTGGTACCAGCGCGGCAGCTAAGAAGTAGTAACTAAAGGTAAGGTCTAGAGATCTTGTACCTATTTCTCGTATAGATCGAAGATGTGCTTTGCTTATCCTCTAGATCCTTCATCTTAGCCCTACTGTCGCTCCCTCCAGAACCCTTGGTGCTGTCTGGTTCCTGTCTAAGCTTTGGTCTTTATTGGGGGCCTTTCAGTATCCAGATCACGTGCCTGACTACCCTAACGGTCTTGCATTAGGTTATTAGGGTGAGCTTGTATCACTCACTTAGGAAGCATAGAGGTGCCGCCAATGCGTACACTGCTCTTTATTAATCTCCTTGTCCTTGCAGCAAGAAGGACACATGTACTCCCACTCAGGTCATGATCGCAAGATCATCTTCTTCTCTTCAACGTCCCCTTAATTTGCAATTGATTTCGATTCCTAGAGAGTATTTCTCTTCTAGACTACCCGAACACCATAGTTGTCCGTACCAATGAGATGACTTAAGTCATCTCTTCATCATCACCTAGTGCCCAGAGTTTATTACCTCTTGGAACTTGGGCGGCAGAGATTTCTCTGGGACAGTTAACTGTTGCCACCTTTCTAGGTCTTAGTGTCTTGAATGGGCAGTCATCTGCCCTTGTTCTAGATACCTGAATTTGTCCCCAGCAGGTTTTGTAGTAGTGGTCTTTCTTACCTCAACGAGTACAATTGCCATCCCGCTTTCTTTCATCGATAGTTGACTGGGAGATTCCTTCGTGGGCCACTTTGAAGTTTGTATGTCATAACTTCGTAGTTCCAGTAGATTTCTTTACCGGTTTATTGGGTTCCAGTCTCCATTTCCTTTTCTTGGAGAGACCACCTCCCATTATGAAAGGTTTCTTCCTTTTTTCCTTTGGTTGAATTTGGTCCGCAGGTTTCTTGTCTGAAGATGTCCTTATAGGTTTCGATTTGTCCTGGTCTAGGTAGTCCCTTTCCTGTTGTTCCTCCTCATCCCTTCCTGTTTCCCGGACTGCTTTTTCCCATTCAGCATCGGTATCATACTTGTTTAAGGAGACTCGCCCCCTAATCTTGGAGGGCAACTTCCTATCACAGGCCATTCGCCAGGCTGGTCCCCTTAATCGGGCATGGAGATTCAGATTATGCATTTTCCCCATGAAGGTCTGAATATTATTTTTGTACTCCACTGATTCCATATCCCGTATGGCCTTTCGTCCTTCTTCGAGAGGGGTGTACCAACTAGTAAATTCGTGCTTAAAGCAAGTTCAGGAAGATAGTTCCAGGTCTTGATCTTCTCCTCGGAGACCATCCATTGCGCGTCGATACTATATGGCTGTTGGACTGACCTAATCTCCTTTTGTCCTTCCCAGGGCGTAGATGATGCGTTCTCAATCGTTATTCCAGATTCTTGCGTGTGGTTCGAAGTAGTCTACACATGGGGTTAACCAATGGAAAATGCATTGACTGGTCTTTGCTTCAAAAAATGGGGGCAGGTCTGCTGGTCGTTTAACCATTTGAGCTAATGCTTCTACAAGTACATCAGCTGTTCCACGCTGTTCAGGGGTTAGTCCACATCTGAATCTGGATGGTCCTCCTCCACGTTTTCCTCCATTGCCATCGTCATCTCCATCATCGCTCCCATCGTCCGCGTCGCTGCCTGGTATTACAGAAGTTGGAGGTTCTCCTTCTCTCTGTTTCGCTTTGTCTCAAGGCGGGATTTCCTCAGGTTCTCCCTGTTCTGCAGTCTCCCTCCATTCTTCTGGGACTGATTCCAACATAGCATGCGGACCACCTGGTTGTCCACTATCTAGTGCCTTAAGCTTGTTAAGAACTAGAGATAAGGTATCGGATATGTGGGTCTGATCCTTCTGGATAGTACAGGTAAAGTCGCTCTACCGTTCTGAGTCCCTTTCTTGCTATGATGTTGTGTATCACCATTCGTTTAGAAGTTTTGTCCTTGCGGCATATACGGTGGTTCAGCCAGGTGTCTCCTCCTCGCCTCGGTGGCGATAGATTTGACCCTGAAAAATCTTACCCTGTGGTGTGGTTTTTTTTTTTTATTGCTACCTGGAGTGGTGTGGAACGATTGGCTGCCAGACACTCACATTGTCTGTGCATTGGGGTGGTTCAGTTGTGGTCAGTGGTTGGTGGCTTCACCCATTACAAGTGGGGCCTACCTTCAGTTTGTCCGCTTCTGTTTGTTTGCCCTCCCCCTTCTTGTCGCATCAGTTGGGGATGCCTCTTGCCCGTCGTTTGGTGCGGACCTTTTGCTGGACCTGTTGGGCTGGCTTTGGCTGGCTCTGCTTACCTTTTCCCGGCTCGCTTAGACTTCGGTTCGGCTGAGCTCGAGGGTGTGACTGGTGCTGGAACCTTGAGGTATTAGTGCTGCCTCCTTTGTGGCTCCCGACCTGGGCTGGTAGGCTCCTCTTGGGTATATATGGAGTTGTGAGTTGTGGCTCTGTTGACATGGCCAAGACCAGTGGCTGCCGGATGGGCTTAGGTATAGCTGTCCTGTGGCTGTCGGATGGTTGATCTGTCTGAGGGGCTGAGGGGGCCGCATGGGCTCTGTGGCGCCTGATGTGTGGGACTTGGGGGGGGCTGATTAAGGGGGAAAGGCACCTGCAAGCACTGGTCAGGCATGCGTCAGGTGGGGCGATGTCTAATTAAGTGTTTCCGGCCTGATGGGGCTGTTGGGTAAAGCTGCTGAGTACTGCAAAGCTCTTCGATGATCCGGATGGTTGATGGCCACCTGTGCGGATAGTGGGTTGCCACCACCTTGTTGGACTTATTTGGGTCTTGCGTGCTGGGCTTTGTGGGGTTTGTTTGGTTTCTTTGGTTTGGCAATGGGCATGACTGGCGGGGGCAAGGCACCATGGGTGGGAGATAGGCCCCACTGGCCATTTAGGTCTGTCACCACCTCTATGGATTTCTTTTGTTTATGTGGTTATTTTGGGAGACAGGCACTTGGTACAGGTCCTCCTTACCATTACGCTCTTCGGAGGCACTTGGCAAAGTGGGTTTATAGGGTCTACGGCCAGGCATGCAGATGCGAGAGGAAGACATGTTTCTCACCTCCTCTCTGCCATTGTGTCGCCTGTAGTTTATATTTGTTTAGTGGTTTTTTGTTAGTTTTCTACTGTGGTGGAGGTTTTGTGGGATGGTGTTCAGACCGGGCGGTAATGAATTTATATTTTGTTGGATGAGGAATCTGGTTGGGTTGGTCTCGTGCTCGGCTTCGGCTACTCTTGGTGCTGGTTAGCTTCATACCAAAGGGGCTACGGACGTGGACTGGAGGGGGCGCTGGGTTGTTTGATGGTCTGGTAATTAGTTCTCGTGTGGGCATGACTCGGGGATGGCAGGTGCGGGGCCGTAGACTTAGTTAGCTTAGGATTAGTGGTATACTGGTTAGCGGAATCTCTGTGCCAATGGGGGCTCATCATATGCCAGTATTGTCGGTACCAGTTTAAATAAAATTGGATTGACTTCTAGGTACATTTCCTACTTATTACTTTACCAAATATAAAACAGCTTTATAATCTTTATCTTTACTGCAACGTTATCGTTACATGAAGGAAAGTTCTTCACAGAGACAAGTTCGAGAAAGCTTACGATAGGCGTTTCTGATAGAAGACAAAGGTCTTGTATTATCGGTAATGTAGGCAGCAGCCTAGAGCTATCATAAGACGAAGAAAGAAGAAGACAGAAAAGAGAAGTATTATTCCTCGTCGCCAAGAATTAACTTTCCAAAGGGGGATTGTTACATTACAGAGTGTTACCTAGTGCGATGTCAAACGATACAAGGCGGCATCCTTCAACCCAGACAGGGAAGGAGATATTGACATCGACGATCAAAATCTTAACCTAGGAGGATTCAGCAACGCCCTAGATCACGTCTCAGCAGAACCCTCGAGAGCAGCAAGCCCAGTAACTCTAGAGAAAGGATCACGAGTTGATAGCTCTCTTGCAGAAACTCCACGATACGAGAGAATGTCGGGATCAGCAGTACCTAGGCCACCGGCCCCAGCTGCTCCGGCACCAGGAACTAGCATAAATGGAATGACTGAAAATCAGTTTCCGGTATTTCTTGCAGTAACACAAAACACGGGACAAGGAAATGTCTAACGACCGAAAGCAAAGGAGCCCGACACACATTAAGGAGCCGAAGACAAGCTACGAATATTCTTAGAGCAATGTGAAGGACATTTTGCCGTCAAGGGATATGGAGATCACCATGATGAGATCAAGATTCCA